>NW_027490377.1:0-215531 GCF_050948175.1 Xylocopa sonorina
CGAAGTGTTATGTATTCCTCGTCTACACTTCAAATGAATGTAAATGCGACACTTCCTTGCTAGGAAATAGCGTTTGCAGATGTCTTCGTATCGTAGCAATAGAGTTCTTATGATTCTTAAAACGCGATATCGCATCTCATTTCTATGTTTCATGGTAAGATATAATATGATTTGCGAAGTGTCATGTATTCCTCGTCTACACTTCAAATGAATGTGAATGCGACACTTCCTCGCTAGGAAATAGCGTTTGCAGATGTCTACGTACCGTAGCAATAGAGTTCATATGATTCTTAAAACGCGATATCGCATCTCATTTCTATGTTTCATGGTAAGATATAACATGATTTGCGAAGTGTTATGTATTCCTCGTCTACACTTCAAATGAATGTGAATGCGTTACTTCCTCGCTAGGAAATAGCGCTTGCAGATATCTACGTATCGTAGCAATAGCTTTCTAATACTTCTTAAAACGCGATATCGCATCTCATTTCTATGTTTCATGGTAAGATATAATATGATTTGCGAAGTGTTATGTATTCCTCGTCTGCACTTCAAATGAATGTAAGTGCGACACTTCCTTGCAAGGAAATAGCGTTTGCAGATGTCTACGTATCGTAGCAATAGAGTTCTAATGCTTCTTAAAACGCGATATCGCATCTCATTTCTATGTTACATGGTAAGATGTAATATGATTTGCGAAGTGTTGTGTATTCCTCCCCTACACTTCAAATGAATGTAAATGCGACACTTCCTTGCCAGGAAATAGCGTTTGCCAATGTCTACCTATCGTAGCAATAGTGTTCTAATGCTTCTTAAAACGCGATATCGCACCTCATTTCTATGCTTCATGGTAAGATATAATATGATTTGCGAAGTGTTATGTATTCCTCGTCTACACTTCAAATGAATGTAAGTGCGACACTTCCTTGCTAGGAAATAGCGTCTGCAGATGTCTAGGTATTGTAGCAATAGAGTTCTAATGCTTCTTAAAACGCGATATCGCATCTCATTTCTATGTTTCATGGTAAGATATGATATGATTTGCGAAGTGTCATGTATTCCTCCTCGTCTACACTTCAAATGAATGTAAATGCGACACTTCCTTGCTAGGAAATAGCGTCAGCAGATGTCTAGGTATCGTAGCAATAGAGTTCTGATGCTTCTTAAGACGCGATATCGCATCTCATTTCTACGTTTCATGGCAAGATATAATATGATTTGCGAAGTGTTATGTATTCCTCGTCTACACTTCAAATGAATGTAAATGCGACACTTCCTTGCTAGGAAATAGCGTCTGCAGATGTCTAGGTATCGTGGCGATAGTGTTCTAATGCTTCTTAAAACGCGATATCGCATCTCATTTCTATGTATCATGGTAAGATATAATATGATTTGCGAAGTGTTATGTATTCCTCGTCTACACTTCAAATGAATGTGAATGCGACACTTCCTCGCTAGGAAATAGCGTTTGCAAATGTCTACGTATCGTAGCGATAGATTTCTAATGCTTCTTAAAACGCGATATCGCACCTCATTTCTATGTTTCATGGTAAAATATAATATGATTTGCGAAGTGTCATGTATTCCTCGTCTATACTTCAAATGAATGTAAATGCGACACTTCCTTGCTAGGAAATAGCGTCTGCAGATGTCTAGGTATCGTAGCGAGAGTGTTCTAATGCTTCTTAAAACGCGATATCGCATCTCATTTCTACGTTTCATTTTCTCATTTCTATGTTTCATGGTAAGATATAATATGATTTGCGAAGTGTTATGTATTCCTCGTCTACACTTCAAATGAATGTAAATGCGACACTTCCTTGCAAGGAAATAGCGTTTGCTGATGTCTACGTAGCGAAGCAATAGAGTTCAAATGCTTCCTAAAACGAGATATTGCATCTCATATCTATGTTTCATGACAAGATATAATATTCATTGCGAAGTGTTATGCATTCCTCGTATGCGATTCAAATGAATGTAAATGCGACACTTTCTTGCAAGGAAATAGCGATTGCAGTTGTCTACGTATCGCAGCAATAGAGTTCTTATGATTCTTAAAACGCGATATCGCATCTCATTTCTATCTTTCATGGTAAGATATAATATGATTTGCGAAGTGTCATGTATTCCTCGTCTACTATTCAAATGAGTGTAAATGCGACACTTCCTAGCAAGGAAATAGCGTTTGCAGATGTCTACGTTTCGTAGCTATAGATTTCTAATGCTTCTTAAAACGCGATATCGCATCTCATTTCTATGTTTCATGGTAAGATATAATATGATTTGCGAAGTGTTATGTATTCCTCGTCTACACTTCAAATGAATGTAAATGCGACACTTCCTTGCTAGGAAATAGCGTTTGCAGATGTCTTCGTATCGTAGCAATAGAGTTCTTATGATTCTTAAAACGCGATATCGCATCTCATTTCTATGTTTCATGGTAAGATATAATATGATTTGCGAAGTGTCATGTATTCCTCGTCTACACTTCAAATGAATGTGAATGCGACACTTCCTCGCTAGGAAATAGCGTTTGCAGATGTCTACGTATCGTAGCAATAGAGTTCATATGATTCTTAAAACGCGATATCGCATCTCATTTCTATGTTTCATGGTAAGATATAACATGATTTGCGAAGTGTTATGTATTCCTCGTCTACACTTCAAATGAATGTGAATGCGTTACTTCCTCGCTAGGAAATAGCGTTTGCAGATATCTACGTATCGTAGCAATAGCTTTCTAATACTTCTTAAAACGCGATATCGCATCTCATTTCTATGTTTCATGGTAAGATATAATATGATTTGCGAAGTGTTATGTATTCCTCGTCTGCACTTCAAATGAATGTAAGTGCGACACTTCCTTGCAAGGAAATAGCGTTTGCAGATGTCTACGTATCGTAGCAATAGAGTTCTTATGATTCTTAAAACGCGATATCGCATCTCATTTCTATGCTTCATGGAAAGATATAATGATTTGCGAAGTGTTATGCATTCCTCGTCTACACTTCAAGTGAATGTAAATGCGACACTTCCTTGCTAGGAAATAGCTTCTGCAGATGTCTAGGTATCGTAGCGATAGAGTTCGAATGCTTCTTAAAACGCGATATCGCATCTCATTTCTATGTTTCATGGAAAGATATAATATGATTTGCGAAGTGTTATGTATTCCTCGTCTACACTTCAAGTGAATGTAAATGCGACACTTCCTTGCTAGGAAATAGCTTCTGCAGATGTCTAGGTATCGTAGCGATAGAGTTCGAATGCTTCTTAAAACGCGATATCGCATCTCATTTCTATGTTTCATGGTAAGATGTAATATGATTTGCGAAGTGTTATGTATTCCTCCTCTACACTTCAAATGAATGTAAATGCGACACTTCCTAGCTATGAAATAGCGTCTGCAGATGTCTAGGTATCGTAGCAATAGAGTTCTAATGCTTCTTAAAACGCGATATCGCATCTCATTTCTATGTTACATGGTAAGATGTAATATGATTTGCGAAGTGTTATGTATTCCTCCCCTACACTTCAAATGAATGTGAATGCGTTACTTCCTCGCTAGGAAATAGCGTTTGCAGATATCTACGTATCGTAGCAATAGCTTTCTAATACTTCTTAAAACGCGATATCGCATCTCATTTCTATGCTTCATGGTAAGATATAATATGATTTGCGAAGTGTTATGTATTCCTCGTCTACACTTCAAATGAATGTAAGTGCGACACTTCCTTGCTAGGAAATAGCGTCTGCAGATGTCTAGGTATTGTAGCAATAGAGTTCCAATGCTTCTTAAAACGCGATATCGCATCTCATTTCTATGTTTCATGGTAAGATATGATATGATTTGCGAAGTGTTATGTATTCCTCGTCTACACTTCAAATGAATGTGAATGCGACACTTCCTCGCTAGGAAATAGCGTTTGCAAATGTCTACGTATCGTAGCGATAGATTTCTAATGCTTCTTAAAACGCGATATCGCACCTCATTTCTATGTTTCATGGTAAAATATAATATGATTTGCGAAGTGTCATGTATTCCTCGTCTATACTTCAAATGAATGTAAATGCGACACTTCCTTGCTAGGAAATAGCGTCTGCAGATGTCTAGGTATCGTAGCGAGAGTGTTCTAATGCTTCTTAAAACGCGATATCGCATCTCATTTCTACGTTTCATTTTCTCATTTCTATGTTTCATGGTAAGATATAATATGATTTGCGAAGTGTTATGTATTCCTCGTCTACACTTCAAATGAATGTGAATGCGACACTTCCTCGCTAGGAAATAGCGTTTGCAAATGTCTACGTATCGTAGCAATAGATTTCTAATGCTTCTTAAAACGCGATATCGCATCTCATTTCTATGTTTCGTGGTAAGATATTATATGATTTGCGAAGTGTCATGTATTCCTCGTCTATACTTCAAATGAGTGTAAATGCAACACTTCCTTGCAAGGAAATAGCGTTTGCAGATGTTCGGCTATCGTAGCAATAGAGTTCTAATGCTTCTTAAAACGCGATATCGCATCTCATTTCTATGTTTCATGGTAAGATATAATATGATTTGCGAAGTGTCATGTATTCCTCGTCTACACTTCAAATGAATGTAAATGCGACACTTCCTTGCTAGGAAATAGCGTCTGCAGATGTCTAGGTATCGTAGCAATAGAGTTCTAATGCTTCTTAAAACGCGATATCGCATCTCATTTCTATGCTTCATGGTAAGATGTAGTGTGATTTGCGAAGTGTTATGTATTCCTCCTCTACACTTCAAATGAATGTAAATGCGACACTTCCTTGCCAGGAAATAGCGTTTGCAAATGTCTTCCTATCGTAGCAATAATGTTCTAATGCTTCTTAAAACGCGATATCGCACCTCATTTCTATGTTTCATGGTAAGATATAATATGATTTGCGAAGTGTTATGTATTCCTCGTCTACACTTCAAATGTATGTAAATGCGACACTTCCCTGCAAGGAAATAGCGATTGCAGATGTCTACGTATCGAAGCAATAGAGTTCAAATGCTTCTTAGAACGAGATATTGCATCTCATATCTATGTTTCGTGATAATATATAATATTCATTGCGAAGTGTTATGCATTCCGCGTCTACGATTCAAATGAATGTAAATGCGACACTTCCTTGCAAGGAAATAGCGTTTGCAGATGTCTACGTATCGTAGCAATAGAGTTCTTATGATTCTTAAAACGCGATATCGCATCTCATTTCTATGTTTCATGGTAAGATATAATATGATATGCGAATTGTCATGTATTCCTTGTCTACACTTCAAATGAATGTAAATGCGACACTTCCTTGCTAGGAAATAGCGTCTGCAGATGTCTAGGTATCGTAGCAATAGAGTTCTAATGCTTCTTAAAACGCGATATCGCATCTCATTTCTATGTTTCATGGTAAAATATAATATGATTTGCGAAGTGTCATGTATTCCTCGTCTATACTTCAAATGAATGTAAATGCGACACTTCCTTGCTAGGAAATAGCGTCTGCAGATGTCTAGGTATCGTAAAAATAGAGTTCTAATGCTTCTTAAAACGCGATATCGCATCTCATTTCTATGTTTCATGGTAAGATGTAATGTGATTTGCGAAGTGTTATGTATTCCTCCTCTACACTTCAAATGAATGTAAATGCGACACTTCCTTGCTAGGAAATAGCGTCTGCAGATGTCTAGGTATCGTAGCAATAGAGTTCATATGATTCTTAAAACGCGATATCGCATCTCATTTCTATGTTTCATGGTAAGATATAACATGATTTGCGAAGTGTCATGTATTCCTCGTCTACACTTCAAATGAATGTAAATGCGACACTTCCTTGCAAGGAAATATCGTTTGCAGTTGTCTACGTATCGTAGCAATAGAGTTCTAATGCTTCTTAAAACGCGATATCGCACCTCATTTCTATGTTTCATGGTAAGATATAATATGATTTGCGAAGTGTTATGTATTCCTCGTCTACACTTCAAATGTATGTAAATGCGACACTTCCCTGCAAGGAAATAGCGTTTGCAGATGTCTACGTATCGAAGCAATAGAGTTCAAATGCTTCTTAAAACGAGATATTGCATCTCATATATATGTTTCGTGATAATATATAATATTCATTGCGAAGTGTTATGCATTCCGCGTCTACGATTCAAATGAATGTAAATGCGACACTTCCTTGCAAGGAAATAGCGTTTGCAGATGTCTACGTATCGTAGCAATAGAGTTCTTATGATTCTTAAAACGCGATATCGCATCTCATTTCTATGTTTCATGGTAAGATATAATATGATTTGCGAATTGTCATGTATTCCTCGTCTACACTTCAAATGAATGTAAATGCGACACTTCCTTGCTAGGAAATAGCGTCTGCAGATGTCTTCGTATCGTAGCAATAGAGTTCTAATGCTTCTTAAAACGCGACATCGCATCTCATTTCTATGTTTCATGGTAAGATATAATATGATTTGCGAAGTGTTATGTATTCCTCGTCTACACTTCAAGTGAATGTAAATGCGACACTTCCTTGCTAGGAAATAGCTTCTGCAGATGTCTAGGTATCGTAGCGATAGAGTTCGAATGCTTCTTAAAACGCGATATCGCATCTCATTTCTATGTTTCATGGTAAGATGTAATATGATTTGCGAAGTGTTATGTATTCCTCCTCTACACTTCAAATGAATGTAAATGCGACACTTCCTAGCTAGGAAATAGCGTCTGCAGATGTCTAGGTATCGTAGCAATAGAGTTCTAATGCTTCTTAAAACGCGATATCGCATCTCATTTCTATGTTACATGGTAAGATGTAATATGATTTGCGAAGTGTTATGTATTCCTCCCCTACACTTCAAATGAATGTAAATGCGACACTTCCTTGCCAGGAAATAGCGTTTGCCAATGTCTACCTATCGTAGCAATAGTGTTCTAATGCTTCTTAAAACGCGATATCGCACCTCATTTCTATGCTTCATGGTAAGATATAATATGATTTGCGAAGTGTTATGTATTCCTCGTCTACACTTCAAATGAATGTAAGTGCGACACTTCCTTGCTAGGAAATAGCGTCTGCAGATGTCTAGGTATCGTAGCAATAGAGTTCAAATGCTTCTTAAAACGAGATATTGCATCTCATATCTATGTTTCATGATAAGATATAATATTCATTGCGAAGTGTTATGCATTCCTCGTATACGATTCAAATGAATGTAAATGCGACACTTCCTTGCAAGGAAATAGCGTTTGCAGATGTCTACGTATCGAAGGAATAGAGTTCAAATGCATCTTAAAACGAGATATTGCATCTCATATCTATGTTTCATGATAAGAAATAATATTCATTGAGAAGTGTTATGCATTCCGCGTCTACGATTCAAATGAATGTGAATGCGATACTTCCTCGCTAGGAAATAGCGTTTGCAGATGTCTACGTATCGTAGCAATAGAGTTCATATGATTCTTAAAACGCGATATCGCATCTCATTTCTATGTTTCATGGTAAGATGTAATATTATTTGCGAAGTGTCATGTATTCCTCGTCTACACTTCAAATGAATGTGAATGCGATACTTCCTCGCTAGGAAATAGCGTTTGCAGATGTCTACGTATCGTAGCAATAGCTTTCTAATGCTTCTTAAAACGCGATATCGCATCTCATTTCAGTGTTTCATGGTAAGATGTAATATGATTTGCGAAGTGTCATGTATACCTCGTCTACACTTCAAATGAATGTGAATGCGATACTTCCTCGCTAGGAAATAGCGTTTGCAGATGTCTACGTATCGTAGCATTAGCTTTCTAATGCATCTTAAAACGCGATATCGCATCTCACATCTATGTTTCATGGTAAGATATAATATGATTTGCGAAGTGTTATGTATTCCTCGTCCACACAACAAATGAATGTGAAAGCGACACTTCCTCGCTAGGAAATAGCGTTTGCAGATGTCTACGTATCGTAGCAATAGATTTCTAATGCTTCTTAAAACGCGATATCGCATCTCATTTCTATGTTTCATGGTAAGATATAATATGATTTGCGAAGTGTTATGTATTCCTCGTCTACACTTCAAATGAATGTGAATGCGACACTTCCTCGCTAGGAAATAGCGTTTGCAGATGTCTACGTATCGAAGCAATAGAGTTCAAATGCTTCTTAAAACGAGATATTGCATCTCATATCTATGTTTCATGATAAGATATAATATTCACTGCGAAGTGTCATGTTTTCCTCGTCTACACTTCAAATGATTGTGAATGCGACACTTCCTCGCTAGGAAATAGCGTTTGCAGATGTCTACGTATCGTAGCAATAGAGTTCATATGATTCTTAAAACGCGATATCGCATCTCATTTCTATGTTTCATGGTAAGATATAATATGATTTGCGAAGTGTCATGTATTCCTCGTCTACACTTCAAATGAATGTGAATGCGATACTTCCTAGCAAGGAAATAGCGTTTGCAGATGTCTACGTATCGTAGCAATAGACTTCTAATGCTTCTTAAAACGAGATATTGCATCTCATATCTATGTTTCATGATAAGATATAATATTCATTGCGAAGTGTCATGTATTCCTCGTCTACACTTCAAATGAATGTGAATGCGACACTTCCTCGCTAGGAAATAGCGTTTGCAGATGTCTACGTATCGTAGCAATAGAGTTCATATGATTCTTAAAATGCGATATCGCATCTCATTTCTATGTTTCATGGTAAGATATAACATGATTTGCGAAATGTTATGTATTCCTCGTCTACACTTCAATTGAATGTGAATGCGATACTTCCTCGCTAGGAAATAGCGTTGGCAGATGTATACGTATCGTAGCAATAGCTTTCTAATGCTTCTTAAAGCGCGATATCGCATCCCATTTCTATGTTTCATGGTAAGATATAATATGATTTGCGAAGTGTTATGTATTCCTCGTCTACACTTCAAATGAATGTGAATGCGACACTTCCTCGCTAGGAAATAGCGTTTGCAGATGTCTACGTATCGAAGCAATAGAGTTCAAATGCTTCTTAAAACGAGATATTGCATCTCATATCTATGTTTCATGATAAGATATAATATTCATTGCGAAGTGTCATGTATTCCTCGTCTACACTTCAAATGAATGTGAATGCGACACTTCCTCGCTAGGAAATAGCGTTTGCAGATGTCTACGTATCGTAGCAATAGAGTTCATATGATTCTTAAAGCGCGATATCGCATCTCATTTCTATGTTTCATGGTAAGGTATAACATGATTTGCGAAATGTTATGTATTCCTCGTCTACACTTCAAATGAATGTGAATGCGACACTTCCTCGCTAGGAAATAGCGTTTGCAGATGTCTACGTATCGTCGCAATAGCTTTCTAATGCTTCTTAAAACGCGATATCGCATCTCATTCCTATGTTTCATGGTAAGATATAATATGGTTTGCGAAGTGTTATGTATTCCTCGTCCACACTTCAAATGAATGTGAATGCGACACTTCCTCGCTAGGAAATAGCGTTTGCAGATGTCTACGTATCGAAGCAATAGAGTTCAAATGCTTCTTAAAACGAGATATTGCATCTCATATCTATGTTTCATGATAAGATATAATATTCACTGCGAAGTGTCATGTATTCCTCGTCTACACTTCAAATGATTGTGAATGCGACACTTCCTCGCTAGGAAATAGCGTTTGCAGATGTCTACGTATCGTAGCAATAGAGTTCATATGATTCTTAAAACGCGATATCGCATCTCATTTCTATGTTTCATGGTAAGATATAACATGATTTGCGAAGTGTTATGTATTCCTCGTCTACACTTCAAATGAGTGTGAATGCGATACTTCCTCGCTAGGAAATAGCGTTTGCAGATGTCTACGTATCGTAGCAATATATTTCTAATGCTTCTTAAAACGCGATATCGCATCTCATTTCTATGCTTCATGGTAAGATATAATATGATTTGCGAAGTGTTATGTATTCCTCGTCAACACTTCAAATGAATGTAAATGCGACACTTCCTTGCAAGGAAATAGCGTTTGCTGATGTCTACGTATCGAAGCAATACAGTTCAAATGCTCCTTAAAACGAAATATTGCATCTCATATCTATGTTTCATGATAAGATATAATAATCATTGCGAAGTGTTATGCATTCCTCGTCTACGATTCAAATGAATGTAAATGCGACACTTAGTTGCAAGGAAATAGCGTTTGCAGATGTCTACGTATCGTAGGAATGGAGTTCTTATGATTCTTAAAATGCGATATCGTATCTCATTTCTATGTTTCATGGTAAGATATAATATGATTTGTGAAGTGTCATGTATTCCTCGTCTACACTTCAAATGATTGTGAATGCGACACTTCCTCGCAAGGAAATAGCGTTTGCAGATGTCTACGTATCGAAGCAATAGAGTTCAAATGCTACTTAAAACGAGATATTGCATCTCATATCTATGTTTCATGATAAGATATAATATTCACTGCGAAGTGTCATGTATTCCTCGTCTACACTTCAAATGATTGTGAATGCGACACTTCCTCGCAAGGAAATAGCGTTTGCAGATGTCTACGTATCGTAGCAATAGAGTTCATATGATTCTTAAAACGCGATATCGCATCTCATTTCTATGTTTCATGGTAAGATATAACATGATTTGCGAAGTGTCATGTATTCCTCGTCTACACTTCAAATGAATGTGAATGCGATACTTCCTCGCTAGGAAATAGCGTTTGCAGATGTCTACGTATCGTAGCAATAGCTTTCTAATGCTTCTTAAAACGAGATATTGCATCTCATATCTGTGTTTCATGATAAGATATAATATTCATTGCGAAGTGTCATGTATTCCTCGTCTACACTTCAAATGAATGTGAATGCGACACTTCCTCGCTAGGAAATAGCGTTTGCAGATGTCTACGTATCGTAGCAATAGCTTTCTAATGCTTCTTAAAACGCGATATCGCACCTCATTTCTATGTTTCATGGTAAGATGTAATATGATTTGCTGAGTGTCATGTATACCTCGTCTACACTTCAAATGAATGTGAATGCGATACTTCCTCGCTAGGAAATAGCGTTTGCAGATGTCTACGTATCGTAACAATAGCTTTCTAATGCTTCTTAAAACGCGATATCGCATCTCATTTCTATGTTCCATGGTAAGATATAATATGATTTGCGAAGTGTCATGTATTCCTCGTCTACACTTCAAATGAATGTGAATGCGATACTTCCTCGCTAGGAAATAGAGTTTGCAGATTTCTACGTATCGTAGCAATATCTTTCTAATGCTTCTTAAAACGCGATATCGCATCTCATTTCTATGTTCCATGGTAAGATATAATATGATTTGCGAAGTGTCATGTATTCCTCGTCTACACTTCAAATGAATGTAAATGCGACACTTCCTTGCTTGGAAGTAGCGTCCGCTGATGTCTAGGTATCGTAGCAATAGAGTTCATATGATTCTTAGAATGCGATATCGCATCTCATTTCTATGATTCATGGTAAGATATAACATGATTTGCGAAGTGTTATGTATTCCTCGTCTACACTTCAAATGAATGTGAATGCGATACTTCCTCGCTAGGAAATAGCGTTTGCAGATGTCTACGTATCGTAGCAATATATTTCTAATGCTTCTTAAAACGCGATATCGCATCTCATTTCTATGTTTCATGGTAAGATATAATATGATTTGCGAAGTGTTATGTATTCCTCGTCAACACTTCAAATGAATGTAAATGCGACACTTCCTTGCAAGGAAATAGCGTTCGCTGATGTCTACGTATCGAAGCAATAGAGTTCAAATGCTTCTTAAAACGAGATATTGCATCTCATATCTATGTTTCATGATAAGATATAATATTCACTGCGAATTGTCATGTATTCCTCGTCTACACTTCAAATGATTGTGAATGCGACACTTCCTCGCAAGGAAATAGCGTTTGCAGATGTCTACGTATCGTAGCAATAGAGTTCATATGATTCTTAAAACGCGATATCGCATCTCATTTCTATGTTTCATGGTAAGATATAACATGATTTGCGAAGTGTCATGTATTCCTCGTCTACACTTCAAATGAATGTGAATGCGATACTTCCTCGCTAGGAAATAGCGTTTGCAGATGTCTGCGTATCGTAGCAATAGCTTTCTAATGCTTCTTAAAACGCGATATCGCACCACATTTCTATGTTTCATGGTAAGATATAATATGATTTGCGAAGTGTCATGTATTCCTCGTCTACACTTCAAATGAATGTGAATGCGACACTTCCTCGCTAGGAAATAGCGTTTGCAGATGTCTACGTATCGTAGCAATAGAGTTCATATGATTCTTAAAACGCCATATCGCATCTCATTTCTATGTATCATGGTAAGATATAACATGATTTGCGAAGTGTTATGTATTCCTCGTCTACACTTCAAATGAATGTGCATGCGATACTTCCTCGCTAGGAAATAGCGTTTGCAGATGTCTACGTATCGTAGCAATAGATTTCTAATGCTTCTTAAAAAGCGATATCGCATCTCATTTCTATGTTTCATGGTAAGATATAATATGATTTGCGAAGTGTTATGTATTCCTCGTCTACACTTCAAATGAATGTGAATGCGACACTTCCTCGCTAGGAAATAGCGTTTGCAGATGTCTACGTATCGTAGCAATAGCTTTCTAATGCTTCTTAAAACGCGATATCGCACCTCATTTCTATGTTTCATGGTAAGATGTAATATGATTTGCGAAGTGTCATGTATACCTCGTCTACACTTCAAATGAATGTTAATGCGATACTTCCTCGCTAGGAAATAGCGTTTGCAGATGTCTACGTATCGTAACAATAGCTTTCTAATGCTTCTTAAAACGCGATATCGCTTCTCATTTCTATGTTCCATGGTAAGATATAATATGATTTGCGAAGTGTCATGTATTCCTCGTCTACACTTCAAATGAATGTGAATGCGATACTTCCTCGCTAGGAAATAGAGTTTGCAGATTTCTACGTATCGTAGCAATAGCTTTCTAATGCTTCTTAAAACGCGATATCGCATCTCATTTCTATGTTCCATGGTAAGATATAATATGATTTGCGAAGTGTCATATATTCCTCGTCTACACTTCAAATGAATGTAAATGCGACACTTCCTTGCTTGGAAGTAGCGTCCGCTGATGTCTAGGTATCGTAGCAATAGAGTTCATATGATTCTTAGAATGCGATATCGCATCTCATTTCTATGATTCATGGTAAGATATAACATGATTTGCGAAGTGTTATGTATTCCTCGTCTACACTTCAAATGAATGTGAATGCGATACTTCCTCGCTAGGAAATAGCGTTTGCAGATGTCTACGTATCGTAGCAATATATTTCTAATGCTTCTTAAAACGCGATATCGCATCTCATTTCTATGTTTCATGGTAAGATATAATATGATTTGCGAAGTGTTATGTATTCCTCGTCAACACTTCAAATGAATGTAAATGCGACACTTCCTTGCAAGGAAATAGCGTTTGCTGATGTCTACGTATCGAAGCAATAGAGTTCAAATGCTCCTTAAAACGAAATATTGCATCTCATATCTATGTTTCATGATAAGATATAATATTCATTGCGAAGTGTTATGCATTCCTCGTCTACGATGCAAATGAATGTAAATGCGACACTTAGTTGCAAGGAAATAGCGTTTGGAGAAGTCTACGTATCGTAGGAATGGAGTTCTTATGATTCTTAAAATGCGATATCGTATCTCATTTCTATGTTTCATGGTAAGATATAATATGATTTGTGAAGTGTCATGTATTCCTCGTCTACACTTCAAATGAATGTAAATGAGACACTTCCTTGCTAGGATATAGCGTCTGCAGATGTCTACGTATCGAAGCAATAGAGTTCAAATGCTTCTTAAAACGAGATATTGCATCTCATATCTATGTTTCATGATAAGATATAATATTCACTGCGAAGTGTCATGTATTCCTCGTCTACACTTCAAATGATTGTGAATGCGACACTTCCTCGCAAGGAAATAGCGTTTGCAGATGTCTACGTATCGTAGCAATAGAGTTCATATGATTCTTAAAACGCGATATCGCATCTCATTTCTATGTTTCATGGTAAGATATAACATGATTTGCGAAGTGTCATGTATTCCTCGTCTACACTTCAAATGAATGTGAATGCGATACTTCCTCGCTAGGAAATAGCGTTTGCAGATGTCTACGTATCGTAGCAATAGCTTTCTAATGCTTCTTAAAACGCGATATCGCATCTCATTTCTATGTTCCATGGTAAGATATAATATGATTTGCGAAGTGTCATATATTCCTCGTCTACACTTCAAATGAATGTAAATGCGACACTTCCTTGCTTGGAAGTTGCGTCCGCTGATGTCTAGGTATCGTAGCAATAGAGTTCATATGATTCTTAGAATGCGATATCGCATCTCATTTCTATGATTCATGGTAAGATATAACATGATTTGCGAAGTGTTATGTATTCCTCGTCTACACTTCAAATGAATGTGAATGCGATACTTCCTCGCTAGGAAATAGCGTTTGCAGATGTCTACGTATCGTAGCAATATATTTCTAATGCTTCTTAAAACGCGATATCGCATCTCATTTCTATGTTTCATGGTAAGATATAATATGATTTGCGAAGTGCTATGTATTCCTCGTCAACACTTCAAATGAATGTAAATGCGACACTTCCTTGCAAGGAAATAGCGTTTGCTGATGTCTACGTATCGAAGCAATAGAGTTCAAATGCTCCTTAAAACGAAATATTGCATCTCATATCTATGTTTCATGATAAGATATAATATTCATTGCGAAGTGTTATGCATTCCTCGTCTACGATGCAAATGAATTTAAATGCGACACTTAGTTGCAAGGAAATAGCGTTTGGAGAAGTCTACGTATCGTAGGAATGGAGTTCTTATGATTCTTAAAATGCGATATCGTATCTCATTTCTATGTTTCATGGTAAGATATAATATGATTTGTGAAGTGTCATGTATTCCTCGTCTACACTTCAAATGAATGTAAATGAGACACTTCCTTGCTAGGATATAGCGTCTGCAGATGTCTACGTATCGAAGCAATAGAGTTCAAATGCTTCTTAAAACGAGATATTGCATCTCATATCTATGTTTCATGATAAGATATAATATTCACTGCGAAGTGTCATGTATTCCTCGTCTACACTTCAAATGATTGTGAATGCGACACTTCCTCGCAAGGAAATAGCGTTTGCAGATGTCTACGTATCGTAGCAATAGAGTTCATATGATTCTTAAAACGCGATATCGCATCTCATTTCTATGTTTCATGGTAAGATATAACATGATTTGCGAAGTGTCATGTATTCCTCGTCTACACTTCAAACGAATGTGAATGCGATACTTCCTCGCTAGGAAATAGCGTTTGCAGATGTCTACGTATCGTAGCAATAGCTTTCTAATGCTTCTTAAAACGCGATATCGCACCTCATTTCTATGTTTCATGGTAAGATATAATATGATTTGCGAAGTGTCATGTATTCCTCGTCTACACTTCAAATGAATGTGAATGCGACACTTCCTCGCTAGGAAATAGCGTTTGCAGATGTCTACGTATCGTGGCAATAGAGTTCATATGATTCTTAAAACGCCATATCGCATCTCATTTCTATGTTTCATGGTAAGATATAACATGATTTGCGAAGTGTTATGTATTCCTCGTCTACACTTCAAATGAATGTGAATGCGATACTTCCTCGCTAGGAAATAGCGTTTGCAGATGTCTACGTATCGTAGCAATAGATTTCTAATGCTTCTTAAAACGCGATATCGCATCTCATTTCTATGTTTCATGGTAAGATATAATATGATTTGCGAAGTGTTATGTATTCCTCGTCTACACTTCAAATGAATGTGAATGCGACACTTCCTCGCTAGGAAATAGCGTTTGCAGATGTCTACGTATCGAAGCAATAGAGTTCAAATGCTTCTTAAAACGAGATATTGCATCTCATATCTATGTTTCATGATAAGATATAATATTCATTGCGAAGTGTCATGTATTCCTCGTCTACACTTCAAATGAATGTGAATGCGACACTTCCTCGCTAGGAAATAGCGTTTGCAGATGTCTACGTATCGTGGCAATAGAGTTCATATGATTCTTAAAACGCGATATCGCACCTCATTTCTATGTTTCATGGTAAGATGTAATATGATTTGCGAAGTGTCATGTATACCTCGTCTACACTTCAAATGAATGTGAATGCGATACTTCCTCGCTAGGAAATAGCGTTTGCAGATGTCTACGTATCGTAGCAATAGCTTTCTAATGCTTCTTAAAACGCGATATCGCATCTCATTTCTATGTTTCATGGTAAGATATAATATGATTTGCGAATTGTCATGTATTCCTCGTCTACACTTCAAATGAATGTAAATGCGACACTTCCTTGCAAGGAAATAGCGTTTGCTGATGTCTACGTATCGAAGCAATAGAGTTCAAATGCTCCTTAAAACGAAATATTGCATCTCATATCTATGTTTCATGATAAGATATAATATTCATTGCGAAGTGTTATGCATTCCTCGTCTACGATGCAAATGAATGTAAATGCGACACTTAGTTGCAAGGAAATAGCGTTTGGAGAAGTCTACGTATCGTAGGAATGGAGTTCTTATGATTCTTAAAATGCGATATCGTATCTCATTTCTATGTTTCATGGTAAGATATAATATGATTTGTGAAGTGTCATGTATTCCTCGTCTACACTTCAAATGAATGTAAATGAGACACTTCCTTGCTAGGATATAGCGTCTGCAGATGTCTACGTATCGAAGCAATAGAGTTCAAATGCTTCTTAAAACGAGATATTGCATCTCATATCTATGTTTCATGATAAGATATAATATTCACTGCGAAGTGTCATGTATTCCTCGTCTACACTTCAAATGATTGTGAATGCGACACTTCCTCGCAAGGAAATAGCGTTTGCAGATGTCTACGTATCGTAGCAATAGAGTTCATATGATTCTTAAAACGCGATATCGCATCTCATTTCTATGTTTCATGGTAAGATATAACATGATTTGCGAAGTGTCATGTATTCCTCGTCTACACTTCAAATGAATGTGAATGCGATACTTCCTCGCTAGGAAATAGCGTTTGCAGATGTCTACGTATCGTAGCAATAGCTTTCTAATGCTTCTTAAAACGCGATATCGCACCTCATTTCTATGTTTCATGGTAAGATATAATATGATTTGCGAAGTGTCATGTATTCCTCGTCTACACTTCAAATGAATGTGAATGCGACACTTCCTCGCTAGGAAATAGCGTTTGCAGATGTCTACGTATCGTAGCAATAGAGTTCATATGATTCTTAAAACGCCATATCGCATCTCATTTCTATGTTTCATGGTAAGATATAACATGATTTGCGAAGTGTTATGTATTCCTCGTCTACACTTCAAATGAATGTGAATGCGATACTTCCTCGCTAGGAAATAGCGTTTGCAGATGTCTACGTATCGTAGCAATAGATTTCTAATGCTTCTTAAAACGCGATATCGCATCTCATTTCTATGTTTCATGGTAAGATATAATATGATTTGCGAAGTGTTATGTATTCCTCGTCTACACTTCAAATGAATGTGAATGCGACACTTCCTCGCTAGGAAATAGCGTTTGCAGATGTCTACGTATCGAAGCAATAGAGTTCAAATGCTTCTTAAAACGAGATATTGCATCTCATATCTATGTTTCATGATAAGATATAATATTCATTGCGAAGTGTCATGTATTCCTCGTCTACACTTCAAATGAATGTGAATGCGACACTTCCTCGCTAGGAAATAGCGTTTGCAGATGTCTACGTATCGTAGCAATAGCTTTCTAATGCTTCTTAAAACGCGATATCGCACCTCATTTCTATGTTTCATGGTAAGATGTAATATGATTTGCGAAGTGTCATGTATACCTCGTCTACACTTCAAATGAATGTGAATGCGATACTTCCTCGCTAGGAAATAGCGTTTGCAGATGTCTACGTATCGTAGCAATAGCTTTCTAATGCTTCTTAAAACGCGATATCGCATCTCATTTCTATGTTTCATGGTAAGATATAATATGATTTGCGAATTGTCATGTATTCCTCATCTACACTTCAAATGAATGTAAATGCGACACTTCCTTGCAAGGAAATAGCGTTTGCTGATGTCTACGTATCGAAGCAATAGAGTTCAAATGCTCCTTAAAACGAAATTATTGCATTCTTTCATATCTATGTTTCATGATAAGATATAATATTCATTGCGAAGTGTTATGCATTCCTCGTCTACGATGCAAATGAATGTAAATGCGACACTTAGTTGCAAGGAAATAGCGTTTGGAGAAGTCTACGTATCGTAGGAATGGAGTTCTTATGATTCTTAAAATGCGATATCGTATCTCATTTCTATGTTTCATGGTAAGATATAATATGATTTGTGAAGTGTCATGTATTCCTCGTCTACACTTCAAATGAATGTAAATGAGACACTTCCTTGCTAGGATATAGCGTCTGCAGATGTCTACGTATCGAAGCAATAGAGTTCAAATGCTTCTTAAAACGAGATATTGCATCTCATATCTATGTTTCATGATAAGATATAATATTCACTGCGAAGTGTCATGTATTCCTCGTCTACACTTCAAATGATTGTGAATGCGACACTTCCTCGCAAGGAAATAGCGTTTGCAGATGTCTACGTATCGTAGCAATAGAGTTCATATGATTCTTAAAACGCGATATCGCATCTCATTTCTATGTTCCATGGTAAGATATAACATGATTTGCGAAGTGTCATGTATTCCTCGTCTACACTTCAAATGAATGTGAATGCGATACTTCCTCGCTAGGAAATAGCGTTTGCAGATGTCTACGTATCGTAGCAATTGCTTTCTAATGCTTCTTAAAACGCGATATCGCACCTCATTTCTATGTTTCATGGTAAGATATAATATGATTTGCGAAGTGTCATGTATTCCTCGTCTACACTTCAAATGAATGTGAATGCGACACTTCCTCGCTAGGAAATAGCGTTTGCAGATGTCTACGTATCGTAGCAATAGAGTTCATATGATTCTTAAAACGCCATATCGCATCTCATTTCTATGTTTCATGGTAAGATATAACATGATTTGCGAAGTGTTATGTATTCCTCGTCTACACTTCAAATGAATGTGAATGCGATACTTCCTCGCTAGGAAATAGCGTTTGCAGATGTCTACGTATCGTAGCAATAGATTTCTAATGCTTCTTAAAACGCGATATCGCATCTCATTTCTATGTTTCATGGTAAGATATAATATGATTTGCGAAGTGTTATGTATTCCTCGTCTACACTTCAAATGAATGTGAATGCGACACTTCCTCGCTAGGAAATAGCGTTTGCAGATGTCTACGTATCGGAGCAATAGAGTTCAAATGCTTCTTAAAACGAGATATTGCATCTCATATCTATGTTTCATGATAAGATATAATATTCATTGCGAAGTGTCATGTATTCCTCGTCTACACTTCAAATGAATGTGAATGCGACACTTCCTCGCTAGGAAATAGCGTTTGCAGATGTCTTCGTATCGTAGCAATAGAGTTCTTATGATTCTTAAAACGCGATATCGCATCTCATTTCTATGTTTCATGGTAAGATATAATATGATTTGCGAAGTGTCATGTATTCCTCGTCTACACTTCAAATGAATGTGAATGCGACACTTCCTCGCTAGGAAATAGCGTTTGCAGATGTCTACGTATCGTAGCAATAGAGTTCATATGATTCTTAAAACGCGATATCGCATCTCATTTCTATGTTTCATGGTAAGATATAACATGATTTGCGAAGTGTTATGTATTCCTCGTCTACACTTCAAATGAATGTAAGTGCGACACTTCCTTGCAAGGAAATAGCGTTTGCAGATGTCTACGTATCGTAGCAATAGAGTTCTTATGATTCTTAAAACGCGATATCGCATCTCATTTCTATGTTTCACGGAAAGATATAATGATTTGCGAAGTGTTATGCATTCCTCGTCTACACTTCAAGTGAATGTAAATGCGACACTTCCTTGCTAGGAAATAGCTTCTGCAGATGTCTAGGTATCGTAGCAATAGAGTTCTAATGCTTCTTAAAACGCGATATCGCATCTCATTTCTATGTTACATGGTAAGATGTAATATGATTTGCGAAGTGTTATGTATTCCTCCCCTACACTTCAAATGAATGTAAATGCGACACTTCCTTGCCAGGAAATAGCGTTTGCCAATGTCTACCTATCGTAGCAATAGTGTTCTAATGCTTCTTAAAACGCGATATCGCACCTCATTTCTATGCTTCATGGTAAGATATAATATGATTTGCGAAGTGTTATGTATTCCTCGTCTACACTTCAAATGAATGTAAGTGCGACACTTCCTTGCTAGGAAATAGCGTCTGCAGATGTCTAGGTATCGTAGCAATAGAGTTCTAATGCTTCTTAAAACGCGATATCGCATCTCATTTCTATGTTTCATGGTAAGATATGATATGATTTGCGAAGTGTCATGTATTCCTCGTCTACACTTCAAATGAATGTAAATGCGACACTTCCTTGCTAGGAAATAGCGTCTGCAGATGTCTAGGTATCGTAGCAATAGAGTTCTGATGCTTCTTAAGACGCGATATCGCATCTCATTTCTACGTTTCATGGCAAGATATAATATGATTTGCGAAGTGTTAAGTATTCCTCGTCTACACTTCAAATGAATGTAAATGCGACACTTCCTTGCTAGGAAATAGCGTCTGCAGATGTCTAGGTATCGTGGCGATAGTGTTCTAATGCTTCTTAAAACGCGATATCGCATCTCATTTCTATGTATCATGGTAAGATATAATATGATTTGCGAAGTGTGATGTATTCCTCGTCTACACTTCAAATGAATGTGAATGCGACACTTCCTCGCTAGGAAATAGCGTTTGCAAATGTCTACGTATCGTAGCGATAGATTTCTAATGCTTCTTAAAACGCGATATCGCACCTCATTTCTATGTTTCATGGTAAAATATAATATGATTTGCGAAGTGTCATGTATTCCTCGTCTATACTTCAAATGAATGTAAATGCGACACTTCCTTGCTAGGAAATAGCGTCTGCAGATGTCTAGGTATCGTAGCGAGAGTGTTCTAATGCTTCTTAAAACGCGATATCGCATCTCATTTCTACGTTTCATTTTCTCATTTCTATGTTTCATGGTAAGATATAATATGATTTGCGAAGTGTTATGTATTCCTCGTCTACACTTCAAATGAATGTGAATGCGACACTTCCTCGCTAGGAAATAGCGTTTGCAAATGTCTACGTATCGTAGCAATAGATTTCTAATGCTTCTTAAAACGCGATATCGCATCTCATTTCTATGTTTCGTGGTAAGATATAATATGATTTGCGAAGTGTCATGTATTCCTCGTCTATACTTCAAATGAGTGTAAATGCAACACTTCCTTGCAAGGAAATAGCGTTTGCAGATGTTCGGCTATCGTAGCAATAGAGTTCTAATGCTTCTTAAAACGCGATATCGCATCTCATTTCTATGTTTCATGGTAAGATATAATATGATTTGCGAAGTGTCATGTATTCCTCGTCTACACTTCAAATGAATGTAAATGCGACACTTCCTTGCTAGGAAATAGCGTCTGCAGATGTCTAGGTATCGTAGCAATAGAGTTCTAATGCTTCTTAAAACGCGATATCGCATCTCATTTCTATGTTTCATGGTAAGATGTAATGTGATTTGCGAAGTGTTATGTATTCCTCCTCTACACTTCAAATGAATGTAAATGCGACACTTCCTTGCCAGGAAATAGCGTTTGCAAATGTCTTCCTATCGTAGCAATAGTGTTCTAATGCTTCTTAAAACGCGATATCGCACCTCATTTCTATGTTTCATGGTAAGATATAATATGATTTGCGAAGTGTTATGTATTCCTCGTCTACACTTCAAATGTATGTAAATGCGACACTTCCCTGCAAGGAAATAGCGATTGCAGATGTCTACGTATCGAAGCAATAGAGTTCAAATGCTTCTTAAAACGAGATATTGCATCTCATATCTATGTTTCGTGATAATATATAATATTCATTGCGAAGTGTTATGCATTCCGCGTCTACGATTCAAATGAATGTAAATGCGACACCTCCTTGCAAGGAAATAGCGTTTGCAGATGTCTACGTATCGTAGCAATAGAGTTCTTATGATTCTTAAAACGCGATATCGCATCTCATTTCTATGTTTCATGGTAAGATATAATATGATTTGCGAATTGTCATGTATTCCTCGTCTACACTTCAAATGAATGTAAATGCGACACTTCCTTGCTAGGAAATAGCGTCTGCAGATGTCTAGGTATCGTAGCAATAGAGTTCTAATGCTTCTTAAAACGCGATATCGCATCTCATTTCTATGTTTCATGATAAAATATAATATGATTTGCGAAGTGTCATGTATTCCTCGTCTATACTTCAAATGAATGTAAATGCGACACTTCCTTGCTAGGAAATAGCGTCTGCAGATGTCTAGGTATCGTAACAATAGAGTTCTAATGCTTCTTAAAACGCGATATCGCATCTCATTTCTATGTTTCATGGTAAGATGTAATGTGATTTGCGAAGTGTTATGTATTCCTCCTCTACACTTCAAATGAATGTAAATGCGACACTTCCTTGCTAGGAAAAAGCGTCTGCAGATGTCTAGGTATCGTAGCAATAGAGTTCATATGATTCTTAAAACGCGATATCGCATCTCATTTCTATGTTTCATGGTAAGATATAACATGATTTGCGAAGTGTTATGTATTCCTCGTCTACACTTCAAATGAATGTGAATGCGATACTTCCTCGCTAGGAAATAGCGTTTGCAGATGCCTACGTTTCGTAGCAATAGCTTTATAATGCTTCTTAAAACGCGATATCGCATCTCATTTCTATGTTTCATGGTAAGATATAATATGATTTGCGAAGTGTTATGTATTCCTCCTCTACACTTCTAATGAATGTAAATGCGACACCTCCTTGCAAGGAAATAGCGTTTGCAGTTGTCTACCTATCGTAGCAATAGTGTTGTAATGCTTCTTAAAACGAGATATCGCATCTCATTTCTATGTTTCATGGTAAGATATAATATGATTTGCGAAGTGTTATGTATTCCTCGTCTACACTTCAAATGAATGTAAATGCGACACTTCCTTGCAAGGAAATAGCGTTTGCTGATGTCTACGTATCGAAGCAATAGAGATCAAATGCTTCTTAAAACGAGATATTGCATCTCATATCTATGTTTCATGATAAGATATAATATTCATTGCGAAGTGTTATGTATTCCTCGTCTACACTTCAAATGAATGTAAATGCGACACTTCCTTGCAAGGAAATAGCGTTTGCAGATGTCTACGTATCGAAGCAATAGAGTTCAAATGCTTCTTAAAACGAGATATTGCATCTCATATCTATGTTTCATGATAAGATATAATATTCATTGCGAAGTATTATGCATTCCGCGTCTACGATTCAAATGAATGTAAATGCGACACTTGCTTGCAAGGAAATAGCGTTTGCAGATGTCTTCGTATCGTAGCAATAGAGTTCTTATGATTCTTAAAACGCGATATCGCATCTCATTTCTATGTTACATGGTAAGATGTAATATGATTTGCGAAGTGTTATGTATTCCTCCTCTACACTTCAAATGAATGTAAATGCGACACTTCCTAGCTAGGAAATAGCGTCTGCAGATGTCTAGGTATCGTAGCAATAGAGTTCTAATGCTTCTTAAAACGCGATATCGCATCTCATTTCTATGTTACATGGTAAGATGTAATATGATTTTCGAAGTGTTATGTATTCCTCGTCTACACTTCAAATGAATGTAAGTGCGACACTTCCTTGCTAGGAAATAGCGTCTGCAGATGTCTAGGTATCGTAGCAATAGAGTTCAAATGCTTCTTAAAACGAGATATTGCATCTCATATCTATGTTTCATGATAAGATATAATATTCATTGCGAAGTGTTATGCATTCCTCGTATACGATTCAAATGAATGTAAATGCGACACTTCCTTGCAAGGAAATAGAGTTTGCAGATGTCTACGTATCGAAGCAATAGAGTTCAAATGCATCTTAAAACGAGATATTGCATCTCATATCTATGTTTCATGATAAGAAATAATATTCATTGAGAAGTGTTATGCATTCCGCGTCTACGATTCAAATGAATGTAAATGCGACACTTCCTTGCAAGGAAATAGCGTTTGCAGATGTCTACGTATCGTAGCAATAGAGTTCTTATGATTCTTAAAACGCGATATCGCATCTCATTTCTATGTTTCATGGTAAGATATAATATGATTTGCGAAGTGTAATGTATTCCTCGTCTACACTTCATGTGAATGTAAATGCGACACATCCTTGCAAGGAAATAGCGTTTGCAGATGTCTACGTATCGAAGCAATAGAGTTCAAATGCTTCTTAAAACGAGATATTGCATCTCATATCTATGTTTCATGATAAGATATAATATTCATTGCGAAGTGTTATGCATTCCTCGTCTGCGATTCAAATGAAAGTAAATGCGACACTTCCCTCCAAGGAAATAACAATTGCAGACGTCTACGTATCGTAGCAATAGAGTTCATATGATCCTTAAAACGCGACATCGCATCTCATTTCTATGTTTCATTGTAAGATATAACATGATTTGCGAAGTGTTATGTATTCCTCGTCTACACTTCAGATGAATGTGAATGCGATACTTCCTCGCTAGGAAATAGCGTATGCAGATGTCTACGTATCGTAGCAATAGCTTTCTAATGCTTCTTAATACGGGATATCGCATCTCATTTCTATGTTTCATGGTAAGATATAACATGATTTGCGAAGTGTTGTGTATTCCTCGTCTACACTACAAATGAATGTGAATGCGATACTTCCTCGCTAGGTGATAGCGTTTGCAGATGTCTACGTATCGTAGCAATAGCTTTCTAATGCTTCTCAAAACGCGATATCGCATCTCATTTCTATGTTTCGTGGTAAGATATAATATGATTTGCGAAGTGTTATGTATTCCTCCTCTTCACTTCAAATGAATGTAAATGCGACACTTCCTTGCAAGGAAATAGCGTTTGCAGTTGTCTACCTATCGTAGCAATAGTGTTCTAATGCTTCTGAAAAACGAGATATCACATCTCATTTCTATGTTTCATGGTAAGATATAATATGATTTGCGAAGTGTCATGTATTCCTCGTCTACTATTCAAATGAGTGTAAATGCGACACTTCCTAGCAAGGAAATAGCGTTTGCAGATGTCTACGTTTCGTAGCTATAGATTTCTAATGCTTCTTAAAACGCGATATCGCATCTCATTTCTATGTTTCATGGTAAGATATAATATGATTTGCGAAGTGTTATGTATTCCTCGTCTACACTTCAAATGAATGTAAATGCGACACTTCCTTGCTAGGAAATAGCGTCTGCAGATGTCTACGTATCGTAGCAATAGATATGTAATGCTTCTTAAAACGCGATATCGCATCTCATTTCTACGTTTCATGGTAAGATATAATATGATTTGCGAAGTGTCATGTATTCCTCGTCTACTATTCAAATGAGTATAAATGCGTCACTTCCTAGCAAGGAAATAGCGTTTGCAGATGTCTAGGTATCGTAGCAATAGATTACTAATGCTTCTTAAAACGCGATATCGCATCTCATTTCTATGTTTCATGGTAAGGTATAATATGATTTGAGAAATGTCATGTATTCCTCGTCTACACTTCAAATGAATGTAAATGCGACACTTCCATGCTAGGAAATAGCGTCTGCAGATATCTAGGTATCGTAGCAATAGAGTTCAAATGCTTCTTAAAACGAGTTATTGCATCTCATATCTATGTTTCATGATAAGATATAATATTCATTGCGAAGTGTTGTGCATTCCTCGTATACGATTCAAATGAATGTAAATGCGACACTTCCTTGCAAGGAAATAGCGTTTGCAGATATCTACGTATCGTAGCAATAGAGTTCATATGATTCTTAAAACGCGATATCGCATCTCATTTCTATGTTTCATGGTAAGGTATAATATGATTTGCGAAGTGTCATGTATTCCTCGTCTACACTTCAAATGAATGTAAATGCGACACTTCCTTGCTAGGAAATAGCGTCTGCAGATGTCTAGGTATCGTAGCAATAGAGTTCAAATGCTTCTGAAAACGAGATATTGCATCTCATATCTATGTTTCATGATAAGATATAATATGATTTGCGAAGTGTTATGTATTCCTCGTCTACACTTCAAGTGAATGTAAATGCGACACTTCCTTGCTAGGAAATAGCTTCTGCAGATGTCTAAGTATCGTAGCGATAGAGTTCGAATGCTTCTTAAAACGCGATATCGCATCTCATTTCTATGTTTCATGGTAAGATGTAATATGATTTGCGAAGTGTTATGTATTCCTCCTCTACACTTCAAATGAATGTAAATGCGACACTTCCTAGCTAGGAAATAGCGTCTGCAGATGTCTAGGTATCGTAGCAATAGAGTTCTAATGCTTCTTAAAACGCGATATCGCATCTCATTTCTATGTTACATGGTAAGATGTAATATGATTTGCGAAGTGTTATGTATTCCTCCCCTACACTTCAAATGAATGTAAATGCGACACTTCCTTGCCAGGAAATAGCGTTTGCCAATGTCTACCTATCGTAGCAATAGTGTTCTAATGCTTCTTAATACGGGATATCGCATCTCATTTCTATGTTTCATGGTAAGATATAACATGATTTGCGAAGTGTTGTGTATTCCTCGTCTACACTTCAAATGAATGTGAATGCGATACTTCCTCGCTAGGTGATAGCGTTTGCAGATGTCTACGTATCGTAGCAATAGCTTTCTAATGCTTCTCAAAACGCGATATCGCATCTCATTTCTATGTTTCGTGGTAAGATATAATATGATTTGCGAAGTGTTATGTATTCCTCCTCTTCACTTCAAATGAATGTAAATGCGACACTTCCTTGCAAGGAAATAGCGTTTGCAGTTGTCTACCTATCGTAGCAATAGTGTTCTAATGCTTCTTAAAACGTGATATCACATCTCATTTCTATGTTTCATGGTAAGATATAATATGATTTGCGAAGTGTCATGTATTCCTCGTCTACTATTCAAATGAGTGTAAATGCGACACTTCCTAGCAAGGAAATAGCGTTTGCAGATGTCTACGTTTCGTAGCTATAGATTTCTAATGCTTCTTAAAACGCGATATCGCATCTCATTTCTATGTTTCATGGTAAGATATAATATGATTTGCGAAGTGTTATGTATTCCTCGTCTACACTTCAAATGAATGTAAATGCGACACTTCCTTGCTAGGAAATAGCGTCTGCAGATGTCTACGTATCGTAGCAATAGATATGTAATGCTTCTTAAAACGCGATATCGCATCTCATTTCTACGTTTCATGGTAAGATATAATATGATTTGCGAAGTGTCATGTATTCCTCGTCTACACTTCAAATGAATGTGAATGCGACACTTCCTCGCTAGGA
Source organism: Xylocopa sonorina (assembly GCF_050948175.1). NCBI lineage: Eukaryota > Metazoa > Arthropoda > Insecta > Hymenoptera > Apidae > Xylocopa > Xylocopa sonorina. The sequence goes on from NW_027490377.1 coordinate 27,625, forward strand.
AATAGCGTTTGCAGATGTCTACGTATCGTAGCAATAGAGTTCATATGATTCTTAAAACGCGATATCGCATCTCATTTCGATGTTTCATTGTAAGATATAATATGATTTGCGAAGTGTTATGTATTCCTCGTCTACACTTCAAATGAATGTAAATGCGACACATCCTTGCTAGGAAATAGCGTCTGCAGATGTCTAGGTATCGTAGAGATAGAGTTCTAGTGCTTCTTTAAACGCGATATCGCATCTCATTTCTATGTTTCATGGTAAGATATAATATGATTTGCGAAGTGTCATGTATTCCTCGTCTACACTTCAAATGAATGTAAATGCGACACTTCCTTGCTAGGAAATAGCGTCTGCAGATGTCTAGGTATCGTGGCGATAGTGTTCTAATGCTACTTAAAACGCGATATCGCATCTCATTTCTATGTATCATGGTAAGATATAATATGATTTGCGAAGTGTGATGTATTCCTCGTCTACACTTCAAATGAATGTGAATGCGACACTTCCTCGCTAGGAAATAGCGTTTGCAAATGTCTACGTATCGTAGCGATAGATTTCTAATGCTTCTTAAAACGCGATATCGCACCTCATTTCTATGTTTCATGGTAAAATATAATATGATTTGCGAAGTGTCATGTATTCCTCGTCTATACTTCAAATGAATGTAAATGCGACACTTCCTTGCTAGGAAATAGCGTCTGCAGATGTCTAGGTATCGTAGCGAGAGTGTTCTAATGCTTCTTAAAACGCGATATCGCATCTCATTTCTACGTTTCATTTTCTCATTTCTATGTTTCATGGTAAGATATAATATGATTTGCGAAGTGTTATGTATTCCTCGTCTACACTTCAAATGAATGTGAATGCGACACTTCCTCGCTAGGAAATAGCGTTTGCAAATGTCTACGTATCGTAGCAATAGATTTCTAATGCTTCTTAAAACGCGATATCGCATCTCATTTCTATGTTTCGTGGTAAGATATAATATGATTTGCGAAGTGTCATGTATTCCTCGTCTATACTTCAAATGAGTGTAAATGCAACACTTCCTTGCAAGGAAATAGCGTTTGCAGATGTTCGGCTATCGTAGCAATAGAGTTCTAATGCTTCTTAAAACGCGATATCGCATCTCATTTCTATGTTTCATGGTAAGATATAATATGATTTGCGAAGTGTCATGTATTCCTCGTCTACACTTCAAATGAATGTAAATGCGACACTTCCTTGCTAGGAAATAGCGTCTGCAGATGTCTAGGTATCGTAGCAATAGAGTTCTAATGCTTCTTAAAACGCGATATCGCTTCTCATTTCTATGTTTCATGGTAAGATGTAATGTGATTTGCGAAGTGTTATGCATTCCTCCTCTACACTTCAAATGAATGTAAATGCGACACTTCCTTGCCAGGAAATAGCGTTTGCAAATGTCTTCCTATCGTAGCAATAGTGTTCTAATGCTTCTTAAAACGCGATATCGCACCTCATTTCTATGTTTCATGGTAAGATATAATATGATTTGCGAAGTGTTATGTATTCCTCGTCTACACTTCAAATGTATGTAAATGCGACACTTCCCTGCAAGGAAATAGCGATTGCAGATGTCTACGTATCGAAGCAATAGAGTTCAAATGCTTCTTAAAACGAGATATTGCATCTCATATCTATGTTTCGTGATAATATATAATATTCATTGCGAAGTGTTATGCATTCCGCGTCTACGATTCAAATGAATGTAAATGCGACACCTCCTTGCAAGGAAATAGCGTTTGCAGATGTCTACGTATCGTAGCAATAGAGTTCTTATGATTCTTAAAACGCGATATCGCATCTCATTTCTATGTTTCATGGTAAGATATAATATGATTTGCGAATTGTCATGTATTCCTCGTCTACACTTCAAATGAATGTAAATGCGACACTTCCTTGCTAGGAAATAGCGTCTGCAGATGTCTAGGTATCGTAGCAATAGAGTTCTAATGCTTCTTAAAACGCGATATCGCATCTCATTTCTATGTTTCATGGTAAAATATAATATGATTTGCGAAGTGTCATGTATTCCTCGTCTATACTTCAAATGAATGTAAATGCGACACTTCCTTGCTAGGAAATAGCGTCTGCAGATGTCTAGGTATCGTAACAATAGAGTTCTAATGCTTCTTAAGACGCGATATCGCATCTCATTTCTATGTTTCATGGTAAGATGTAATGTGATTTGCGAAGTGTTATGTATTCCTCCTCTACACTTCAAATGAATGTAAATGCGACACTTCCTTCCTAGGAAATAGCGTCTGCAGATGTCTAGGTATCGTAGCAATAGAGTTCATATGATTCTTAAAACGCGATATCGCATCTCATTTCTATGTTTCATGGTAAGATATAACATGATTTGCGAAGTGTCATGTATTCCTCGTCTACACTTCAAATGAATGTAAATGCGACACTTCCTTGCAAGGAAATATCGTTTGCAGTTGTCTACGTATCGTAGCAATAGAGTTCTAATGCTTCTTAAAACGCGATATCGCACCTCATTTCTATGTTTCATGGTAAGATATAATATGATTTGCGAAGTGTTATGTATTCCTCGTCTACACTTCAAATGTATGTAAATGCGACACTTCCCTGCAAGGAAATAGCGTTTGCAGATGTCTACGTATCGAAGCAATAGAGTTCAAATGCTTCTTAAAACGAGATATTGCATCTCATATCTATGTTTCGTGATAATATATAATATTCATTGCGAAGTGTTATGCATTCCGCGTCTACGATTCAAATGAATGTAAATGCGACACTTCCTTGCAAGGAAATAGCGTTTGCAGAAGTCTACGTATCGAAGCAATAGAGTTCAAATGCTTCTTAAAACGAGATATTGCATCTCATATCTATGTTTCGTGATAATATATAATATTCATTGCGAAGTGTTATGCATTCCGCGTCTACGATTCAAATGAATGTAAATGCGACACTTCCTTGCAAGGAAATAGCGTTTGCAGATGTCTACGTATCGTGGCAATAGAGTTCTTATGATTCTTAAAACGCGATATCGCATCTCATTTCTATATTTCATGGTAAGATATAATATGATTTGCGAAGTGTCATGTATTCCTCGTCTACTATTCAAATGGGTGTAAATGCGACACTTCCTAGCAAGGAAATAGCGTTTGCAGATGTCTACGTTTCGTAGCTATAGATTTCTAATGCTTCTTAAAACGCGATATCGCATCTCATTTCTATGTTTCATGGTAAGATATAATATGATTTGCGAAGTGTTATGTATTCCTCGTCTACACTTCAAATGAATGTAAATGCGACACTTCCTTGCTAGGAAATAGCGTTTGCAGATGTCTTCGTATCGTAGCAATAGAGTTCTTATGATTCTTAAAACGCGATATCGCATCTCATTTCTATGTTTCATGGTAAGATATAATATGATTTGCGAAGTGTCATGTATTCCTCGTCTACACTTCAAATGAATGTGAATGCGACACTTCCTCGCTAGGAAATAGCGTTTGCAGATGTCTACGTATCGTAGCAATAGAGTTCATATGATTCTTAAAACGCGATATCGCATCTCATTTCTATGTTTCATGGTAAGATATAACATGATTTGCGAAGTGTTATGTATTCCTCGTCTACACTTCAAATGAATGTAAGTGCGACACTTCCTTGCAAGGAAATAGCGTTTGCAGATGTCTACGTATCGTAGCAATAGAGTTCTTATGATTCTTAAAACGCGATATCGCATCTCATTTCTATGTTTCACGGAAAGATATAATGATTTGCGAAGTGTTATGCATTCCTCGTCTACACTTCAAGTGAATGTAAATGCGACACTTCCTTGCTAGGAAATAGCTTCTGCAGATGTCTAGGTATCGTAGCAATAGAGTTCTAATGCTTCTTAAAACGCGATATCGCATCTCATTTCTATGTTACATGGTAAGATGTAATATGATTTGCGAAGTGTTATGTATTCCTCCCCTACACTTCAAATGAATGTAAATGCGACACTTCCTTGCCAGGAAATAGCGTTTGCCAATGTCTACCTATCGTAGCAATAGTGTTCTAATGCTTCTTAAAACGCGATATCGCACCTCATTTCTATGCTTCATGGTAAGATATAATATGATTTGCGAAGTGTTATGTATTCCTCGTCTACACTTCAAATGAATGTAAGTGCGACACTTCCTTGCTAGGAAATAGCGTCTGCAGATGTCTAGGTATCGTAGCAATAGAGTTCTAATGCTTCTTAAAACGCGATATCGCATCTCATTTCTATGTTTCATGGTAAGATATGATATGATTTGCGAAGTGTCATGTATTCCTCGTCTACACTTCAAATGAATGTAAATGCGACACTTCCTTGCTAGGAAATAGCGTCTGCAGATGTCTAGGTATCGTAGCAATAGAGTTCTGATGCTTCTTAAGACGCGATATCGCATCTCATTTCTACGTTTCATGGCAAGATATAATATGATTTGCGAAGTGTTAAGTATTCCTCGTCTACACTTCAAATGAATGTAAATGCGACACTTCCTTGCTAGGAAATAGCGTCTGCAGATGTCTAGGTATCGTGGCGATAGTGTTCTAATGCTTCTTAAAACGCGATATCGCATCTCATTTCTATGTATCATGGTAAGATATAATATGATTTGCGAAGTGTGATGTATTCCTCGTCTACACTTCAAATGAATGTGAATGCGACACTTCCTCGCTAGGAAATAGCGTTTGCAAATGTCTACGTATCGTAGCGATAGATTTCTAATGCTTCTTAAAACGCGATATCGCACCTCATTTCTATGTTTCATGGTAAAATATAATATGATTTGCGAAGTGTCATGTATTCCTCGTCTATACTTCAAATGAATGTAAATGCGACACTTCCTTGCTAGGAAATAGCGTCTGCAGATGTCTAGGTATCGTAGCGAGAGTGTTCTAATGCTTCTTAAAACGCGATATCGCATCTCATTTCTACGTTTCATTTTCTCATTTCTATGTTTCGTGGTAAGATATAATATGATTTGCGAAGTGTTATGTATTCCTCGTCTACACTTCAAATGAATGTGAATGCGACACTTCCTCGCTAGGAAATAGCGTTTGCAAATGTCTACGTATCGTAGCAATAGATTTCTAATGCTTCTTAAAACGCGATATCGCATCTCATTTCTATGTTTCGTGGTAAGATATAATATGATTTGCGAAGTGTCATGTATTCCTCGTCTATACTTCAAATGAGTGTAAATGCAACACTTCCTTGCAAGGAAATAGCGTTTGCAGATGTTCGGCTATCGTAGCAATAGAGTTCTAATGCTTCTTAAAACGCGATATCGCATCTCATTTCTATGTTTCATGGTAAGATATAATATGATTTGCGAAGTGTCATGTATTCCTCGTCTACACTTCAAATGAATGTAAATGCGACACTTCCTTGCTAGGAAATAGCGTCTGCAGATGTCTAGGTATCGTAGCAATAGAGTTCTAATGCTTCTTAAAACGCGATATCGCATCTCATTTCTATGTTTCATGGTAAGATGTAATGTGATTTGCGAAGTGTTATGTATTCCTCCTCTACACTTCAAATGAATGTAAGTGCGACACTTCCTTGCTAGGAAATAGCGTCTGCAGATGTCTAGGTATCGTAGCAATAGAGTTCAAATGCTTCTTAAAACGAGATATTGCATCTCATATCTATGTTTCATGATAAGATATAATATTCATTGCGAAGTGTTATGCATTCCTCGTATACGATTCAAATGAATGTAAATGCGACACTTCCTTGCAAGGAAATAGAGTTTGCAGATGTCTACGTATCGAAGCAATAGAGTTCAAATGCATCTTAAAACGAGATATTGCATCTCATATCTATGTTTCATGATAAGAAATAATATTCATTGAGAAGTGTTATGCATTCCGCGTCTACGATTCAAATGAATGTAAATGCGACACTTCCTTGCAAGGAAATAGCGTTTGCAGATGTCTACGTATCGTAGCAATAGAGTTCTTATGGTTCTTAAAACGCGATATCGCATCTCATTTCTATGTTTCATGGTAAGATATAATATGATTTGCGAAGTGTAATGTATTCCTCGTCTACACTTCATGTGAATGTAAATGCGACACATCCTTGCAAGGAAATAGCGTTTGCAGATGTCTACGTATCGAAGCAATAGAGTTCAAATGCTTCTTAAAACGAGATATTGCATCTCATATCTATGTTTCATGATAAGATATAATATTCATTGCGAAGTGTTATGCATTCCTCGTCTGCGATTCAAATGAAAGTAAATGCGACACTTCCCTGCAAGGAAATAACAATTGCAGACGTCTACGTATCGTAGCAATAGAGTTCATATGATCCTTAAAACGCGACATCGCATCTCATTTCTATGTTTCATTGTAAGATATAACATGATTTGCGAAGTGTTATGTATTCCTCGTCTACACTTCAGATGAATGTGAATGCGATACTTCCTCGCTAGGAAATAGCGTTTGCAGATGTCTACGTATCGTAGCAATAGCTTTCTAATGCTTCTTAATACGGGATATCGCATCTCATTTCTATGTTTCATGGTAAGATATAACATGATTTGCGAAGTGTTGTGTATTCCTCGTCTACACTTCAAATGAATGTGAATGCGATACTTCCTCGCTAGGTGATAGCGTTTGCAGATGTCTACGTATCGTAGCAATAGCTTTCTAATGCTTCTCAAAACGCGATATCGCATCTCATTTCTATGTTTCGTGGTAAGATATAATATGATTTGCGAAGTGTTATGTATTCCTCCTCTTCACTTCAAATGAATGTAAATGCGACACTTCCTTGCAAGGAAATAGCGTTTGCAGTTGTCTACCTATCGTAGCAATAGTGTTCTAATGCTTCTTAAAACGTGATATCACATCTCATTTCTATGTTTCATGGTAAGATATAATATGATTTGCGAAGTGTCATGTATTCCTCGTCTACTATTCAAATGAGTGTAAATGCGACACTTCCTAGCAAGGAAATAGCGTTTGCAGATGTCTACGTTTCGTAGCTATAGATTTCTAATGCTTCTTAAAACGCGATATCGCATCTCATTTCTATGTTTCATGGTAAGATATAATATGATTTGCGAAGTGTTATGTATTCCTCGTCTACACTTCAAATGAATGTAAATGCGACACTTCCTTGCTAGGAAATAGCGTCTGCAGATGTCTACGTATCGTAGCAATAGATATGTAATGCTTCTTAAAACGCGATATCGCATCTCATTTCTACGTTTCATGGTAAGATATAATATGATTTGCGAAGTGTCATGTATTCCTCGTCTACACTTCAAATGAATGTGAATGCGACACTTCCTCGCTAGGAAATAGCGTTTGCAGATGTCTACGTATCGTAGCAATAGAGTTCATATGATTCTTAAAACGCGATATCGCATCTCATTTCGATGTTTCATTGTAAGATATAATATGATTTGCGAAGTGTTATGTATTCCTCGTCTACACTTCAAATGAATGTAAATGCGACACATCCTTGCTAGGAAATAGCGTCTGCAGATGTCTAGGTATCGTAGAGATAGAGTTCTAGTGCTTCTTTAAACGCGATATCGCATCTCATTTCTATGTTTCATGGTAAGATATAATATGATTTGCGAAGTGTTATGTATTCCTCGTCTACACTTCAAATGAATGTAAATGCGACACTTCCTTGCAAAGAAATAGCGTTTGCAGATGTCTACGTATCGTAGCAATAGATATGTAATGCTTCTTAAAACGCGATATCGCATCTCATTTCTACGTTTCATGGTAAGATATAATATGATTTGCGAAGTGTCATGTATTCCTCGTCTACTATTCAAATGAGTATAAATGCGTCACTTCCTAGCAAGGAAATAGCGTTTGCAGATGTCTAGGTATCGTAGCAATAGATTACTAATGCTTCTTAAAACGCGATATCGCATCTCATTTCTATGTTTCATGGTAAGGTATAATATGATTTGAGAAATGTCATGTATTCCTCGTCTACACTTCAAATGAATGTAAATGCGACACTTCCATGCTAGGAAATAGCGTCTGCAGATATCTAGGTATCGTAGCAATAGGGTTCAAATGCTTCTTAAAACGAGTTATTGCATCTCATATCTATGTTTCATGATAAGATATAATATTCATTGCGAAGTGTTGTGCATTCCTCGTATACGATTCAAATGAATGTAAATGCGACACTTCCTTGCAAGGAAATAGCGTTTGCAGATATCTACGTATCGTAGCAATAGAGTTCATATGATTCTTAAAACGCGATATCGCATCTCATTTCTATGTTTCATGGTAAGGTATAATATGATTTGCGAAGTGTCATGTATTCCTCGTCTACACTTCAAATGAATGTAAATGCGACACTTCCTTGCTAGGAAATAGCGTCTGCAGATGTCTAGGTATCGTAGCAATAGAGTTCAAATGCTTCTGAAAACGAGATATTGCATCTCATATCTATGTTTCATGATAAGATATAATATTCATTGCGAAGTGTTATGCATTCCTCGTATACGATTCAAATGAATGTAAATGCGACACTTCCTTGCAAGGAAATAGCGTTTGCAGATGTCTACGTATCGAAGCAATAGAGTTCAAATGCTTCTTAAAACGAGATATTGCATCTCATATCTATGTTTCATGATAAGATATAATATTCATTGCGAAGTGTTATGCATTCCGCGTCTACGATTCAAATGAATGTAAATGCGACACTTCCTTGCAAGGAAATAGCGTTTGCAGATGTCTACGTATCGTAGCAATAGAGTTCTTATGATTCTTAAAACGCGATATCGCATCTCATTTCTATGTTTCATGGTAAGATATAACATGATTTGCCAAGTGTTATGTATTCCTCGTCTACACTTCAAATAAATGTGAATCCGATTCTACCTCGCTAGGAAATAGCGTTTGCAGATGTCTACGTATCATAGCAATAGCTTTCTAATGCTTCTTAAAACGCGATATCGCATCTCATTTCTGTGTTTCATGGTAAGATATAATATGATTTGCGAAGTGTTATGTATTCCTCGTCTAAACTTCAAGTGAATGTAAACGCGACACTTCCGTGCTAGGAAATAGCGTCTGCAGATGTCTAAGTATCGAAGCAATAGAGTTCAAATGCTTCTTAAAACGAGATATTGCATTTCATATCTATATTTCGTGATAAGATATAATATTCATTGCGAAGTGTTATGCATTCCTCGTATGCGATTCAAATGAATGTAAATGCGACACTTCATTGCAAGGAAATAGCGTTTGCAGTTGTCTACGTATCGTAGCAATAGAGTTCTTATGACTCTTAAAACGCGATATCGCATCTCATATCTATCTTTCATGGTAAGATATAATATGATTTGCGAAGTGTTATGTATTCCTCGTCTACACTTCAAATGAATGTGAATGCGACACTTCCTCGATAGGAAATAGCGTTTGCAGATGTCTACGTATCGTAGCAATAGATTTCTAATGCTTCTTAAAACGCGATATCGCATCTCATTTCTATGTTTCATGGCAAGATATAATATGATTTGCGAAGTGTTATGTATTCCTCGTCTACACTTCAAATGAATGTAAATGCGACACTTCCGTGGTAGGAAATAGCGTCTGCAGATGTCTAGGTATCGTAGCGATAGTGTTCTAATGCTTCTTAAAACGCGATATCGCATCTCATTTCTATGTTTCATGGTAAGATATAATATGATTTGCTAAGTGTTGTGTATTCCTCGTCTACACTTCAAATGAATGTGAATGCGACACTTCCCCGCTAGGAAATAGCGTTTGCAGATGTCTACGTATCGTAGCAATAGATTTCTAATGCTTCTTAAAACGCGATATCGCATCTCATTTCTATGTTTCATGGTAAGATATAATATGATTTGCGAAGTGTTATGTATTCCTCGTCTACACTTCAAATGAATGTAAATGCGACACTTCCTTGCAAAGAAATGGCGTTTGCAGATGTCTACGTATCGTAGCAATAGATATGTAATGATTCTTAAAACGCGATATCGCATCTCATTTCTATGTTTCATGGTAAGATATAACATGATTTGCGAAGTGTTATGTATTCCTCGTCTACACATCAAATGAATGTAAATGCGACACTTCCTTGCTAGGAAATAGCGTCTGCAGATGTCTAGGTATCGTAGCGATAGAGTTCTAATGCTTCTTTAAACGCGATATCGCATCTCATTTCCATGTTTCATGGTAAGATATAATATTCATTGCGAAGTGTTATGCATTCCTCGTATACGATTCAAATGAATGTAAATGCGACACTTCCTTGCAAGGAAATAGCGTTTGCAGTTGTTTACCTATCGTAGCAATAGTGTTCTAATGCTTCTTAAACCGAGATATCGCATCTCATCCCTATGTTTCATGGTAAGATATAATATGATTTGCGAAGTGTTATGTATTCTTCGTCTACACTTCAAATGAATGTAAATGCGACACTTCCTTGCAAGGAAATAGCGTTTGCTGATGTCTACGTAATGAAGCAATAGGGTTCAAATGCTTCTTAAAACGAGATATTGCATCACATATCTATGTTTCATGATAAGATATAATATTCATTGCGAAGTGTTATGCATTCCTCGTATGCGATTCAAATGAATGTAAATGCGACACTTCCTTGCAAGGAAATAGCGTTTGCAGTTGTCTACGTATCGTAGCAATAGAGTTCTTATGATTCTTAGAACGCGATATCGCATCTCATTTCTATGTTTCATTGTAAGATATAATATGATTTGCGAAGTGTTATGTATTCCTCGTCTACACTTCAAATGAATGTAAATGCGACACTTCCTTGCAAAGAAATAGCGTCTGCAGATGTCTAGGTATCGTAGCGATAGAGTTCTAATGCTTCTTTAAACGCGATATCGCATCTCATTTCCATGTTTCATGGTAAGATATAATATTCATTGCGAAGTGTTATGCATTCCTCGTATACGATTCAAATGAATGTAAATGCGACACTTCCTAGCAAGGAAATAGCGTTTGCAGATGTCTAGGTATCGTAGCAATAGATTACTAATGCTTCTTAAAACGCGATATCGCATCTCATTTCTATGTTTCATGGTAAGGTATAATATGATTTGAGAAATGTCATGTATTCCTCGTCTACACTTCAAATGAATGTAAATGCGACACTTCCATGCTAGGAAATAGCGTCTGCAGATGTCTAGGTATCGTAGCAATAGAGTTCAAATGCTTCTGAAAACGAGATATTGCATCTCATATCTATGTTTCATGATAAGATATAATATTCATTGCGAAGTGTTATGCATTCCTCGTATACGATTCAAATGAATGTAAATGCGACACTTCCTTGCAAGGAAATAGCGTTTGCAGATGTCTGCGTATCGAAGCAATAGAGTTCAAATGCTTCTTAAAACGAGATATTGCATCTCATATCTATGTTTCATGATAAGATATAATATTCATTGCGAAGTGTTATGCATTCCGCGTCTACGATTCAAATGAATGTAAATGCGACACTTCCTTGCAAGGAAATAGCGTTTGCAGATGTCTACGTATCGTAGCAATAGAGTTCTTATGATTCTTAAAACGCGATATCGCATCTCATTTCTATGTTTCATGGTAAGATATAACATGATTTGCCAAGTGTTATGTATTCCTCGTCTACACTTCAAATAAATGTGAATCCGATTCTACCTCGCTAGGAAATAGCGTATGCAGATGTCTACGTATCATAGCAATAGCTTTCTAATGCTTCTTAAAACGCGATATCGCATCTCATTTCTATGTTTCGTGGTAAGATATATGATTTGCGAAGTGTTATGTATTCCTCGTCTAAACTGCAAGTGAATGTAAACGCGACACTTCCGTGCTAGGAAATAGCGTCTGCAGATGTCTAAGTATCGAAGCAATAGAGTTCAAATGCTTCTTAAAACGAGATATTGCATCTCATATCTATATTTCGTGATAAGATATAATATTCATTGCGAAGTGTTATGCATTCCGCGTCTACGATTCAAATGAATGTAAATGCGACACTTCCTTGCAAGGAAATAGCGTTTGCAGATGTCTACGTATCGTAGCAATAGAGTTCTTATGATTCTTAAAACGCGATATCGCATCTCATTTCTATGTTTCATGGTAAGATATAACATGATTTGCCAAGTGTTATGTATTCCTCGTCTACACTTCAAACGAATGTAAATGCGACACTTCCGTGGTAGGAAATAGCGTCTGCAGATGTCTAGGTATCGTAGCGATAGTGTTCTAATGCTTCTTAAAACGCGATATCGCATCTCATTTCTATGTTTCATGGTAAGATATAATATGATTTGCTAAGTGTTGTGTATTCCTCGTCTACACTTCAAATGAATGTGAATGCGACACTTCCCCGCTAGGAAATAGCGTTTGCAGATGTCTACGTATCGTAGCAATAGATTTCTAATGCTTCTTAAAACGCGATATCGCATCTCATTTCTATGTTTCATGGTAAGATATAATATGATTTGCGAAGTGTTATGTATTCCTCGTCTACACTTCAAATGAATGTAAATGCGACACTTCCTTGCAAAGAAATGGCGTTTGCAGATGTCTACGTATCGTAGCAATAGATATGTAATGATTCTTAAAACGCGATATCGCACCTCATTTCTATGTTTCATGGTAAGATATAACATGATTTGCGAAGTGTTATGTATTCCTCGTCTACACATCAAATGAATGTAAATGCGACACTTCCTTGCTAGGAAATAGCGTCTGCAGATGTCTAGGTATCGTAGCGATAGAGTTCTAATGCTTCTTTAAACGCGATATCGCATCTCATTTCCATGTTTCATGGTAAGATATAATATTCATTGCGAAGTGTTATGCATTCCTCGTATACGATTCAAATGAATGTAAATGCGACACTTCCTTGCAAGGAAATAGCGTTTGCAGTTGTCTACGTATCGTAGCAATAGAGTTCTTATGATTCTTAAAACGCGAAATCGCATCTCATTTCTATGTTTCATGGTATGATATAATATGATTTGCGAAGTGTTATGTATTCCTCGTCTACACTTCAAATGAATGTAAATGCGACACTTCTTTGCAAGGAAATAGTGTTTGCAGATGTCTACCTATCGTAGCAATTGAGTTCTAATGATTCTTAAAACGCGATATCGCATCTCATTTCTATGTTTCGTGGTAAGGTATAATATGATTTGAGAAATGTCATGTATTCCTCGTCTACACTTCAAATGAATGTAAATGCGACACTTCCATGCTAGGAAATAGCGTCTGCAGATATGTAGGTATCGTAGCAATAGAGTTCAAATGCTTCTTAAAACGAGTTATTGCATCTCATATCTATGTTTCATGATAAGATATAATATTCATTGCGAAGTGTTATGCATTCCTCGTATACGATTCAAATGAATGTAAATGCGACACTTCCTTGCAAGGAAATAGCGTTTGCAGATGTCTACGTATCGTAGCAATAGAGTTCATATGATTCTTAAAACGCGATATCGCATCTCATTTCTATGTTTCATGGTAAGGTATAATATGATTTGCGAAGTGTCATGTATTCCTCGTCTACACTTCAAATGAATGTAAATGCGACACTTCCTTGCTAGGAAATAGCGTCTGCAGATGTCTAGGTATCGTAGCAATAGAGTTCAAATGCTTCTGAAAACGAGATATTGCATCTCATATCTATGTTTCATGATAAGATATAATATTCATTGCGAAGTGTTATGCATTCCTCGTATACGATTCAAATGAATGTAAATGCGACACTTCCTTGCAAGGAAATAGCGTTTGCAGATGTCTACGTATCGAAGCAATAGAGTTCAAATGCTTCTTAAAACGAGATATCGCGTCTCATTTCTATGTTTCATGGCAAGATATAATATGATTTGCGTAGTGTTATGTATTCCTCGTCTACACTTCAAATGAATGTAAATGCGACACTTCCTTGCTAGAAAATGGCGTCTGCAGATGTCTAGGTATCGTAGCGATGGTGTTCTAATGCTTCTTAAAACGCGATATCGCATCTCATTTCTATGTTTCATGGTAAGATATAATATGATTTGCGAAGTGTTATGTATTCCTCCTCTACACTTCAAATGAATGTAAATGCGACACTTCCTTGCAAGGAAATAGCGTTTGCAGTTGTTTACCTATCGTAGCAATAGTGTTCTAATGCTTCTTAAACCGAGATATCGCATCTCATCCCTATGTTTCATGGTAAGATATAATATGATTTGCGAAGTGTTATGTATTCTTCGTCTACACTTCAAATGAATGTAAATGCGACACTTCCTTGCTAGGAAATAGCGTCTGCAGATGTCTAGGTATCGTAGCAATAGAGTTCAAATGCTTCTGAAAACGAGATATTGCATCTCATATCTGTGTTTCATGATAAGCTATAATATTCAATGCGAAGTGTTATGCATTCCTCGAATACGATTCAAATGAATGTATATGCGACACTTCCTTGCTAGGAAATAGCGTTTGCAGATGTCTACGTATCGTAGCAATAGAGTTCATATGATTCTTAAAACGCGATATCGCATCTCATTTCTATGTTTCATGGTAAGGTATAATATGATTTGCGAAGTGTCATGTATTCCTCGTCTACACTTCAAATGAATGTAAATGCGACACTTCCTTGCTAGGAAATAGCGTCTGCAGATGTCTAGGTATCGTAGCAATAGAGTTCAAATGCTTCTGAAAACGAGATATTGCATCTCATATCTATGTTTCATGATAAGATATAATATTCATTGCGAAGTGTTATGCATTCCTCGTATACGATTCAAATGAATGTAAATGCGACACTTCCTTGCAAGGAAATAGCGTTTGCAGATGTCTACGTATCGAAGCAATAGATTTCAAATGCTTCTTAAAACGAGATATCGCGTCTCATTTCTATGTTTCATGGCAAGATATAATATGATTTGCGTAGTGTTATGTATTCCTCGTCTACACTTCAAATGAATGTAAATGCGACACTTCCATGCTAGGAAGTAGCGATTGCAGATGTCTAAGTATCGAAGCAATAGAGTTCAAATGCTTCTTAAAACGAGATATTGCATCTCATATCTATGTTTCATGATAAGATATAATATTCATTGCGAAGTGTTATGCATTCCTCGTATGCGATTCAAATGAATGTAAATGCGACACTTCCTTGCAAGGAAATAGCGTTTGCAGTTGTCTACGTATCGTACCAATAGAGTTCTTATGATTCTTAAAACGCGATATCGCATCTCATTTCTATCTTTCATGGTAAGATATAATATGATTTGCGAAGTGTTATGTATTCCTCGTCTACACTTCAAATGAATGTGAATGCGACACTTCCTCGCTAGGATATAGCGTTTGCAGATGTCTACGTATCGTAGCAATAGGTTTCTAATGCTTCTTAAAACGCGATATCGCATCTCATTTCTATGTTTCATGGCAAGATATAATATGATTTGCGAAGTGTTATGTATTCCTCGTCTACACTTCAAATGAATGTAAATGCGACACTTCCGTGGTAGGAAATAGCGTCTGCAGATGTCTAGGTATCGTAGCGATAGTGTTCTAATGCTTCTTAAAACGCGATATCGCATCTCATTTCTATGTTTCATGGTAAGATATAATATGATTTGCGAAGTGTTGTGTATTCCTCGTCTACACTTCAAATGAATGTGAATGCGACACTTCCCCGCTAGGAAATAGCGTTTGCTGATGTCTACGTATCGTAGCAATAGATTTCTAATGCTTCTTAAAACGCGATATCGCATCTCATTTCTATGTTTCATGGTAAGATATAATTTGATTTGCGAAGTGTCATGTATTCCTCATCTACTATTCAAATGAGTGTAAATGCGTCACTTCCTAGCAAGGAAATAGCGTTTGCAGATGTCTACGTATCGTAGCTATATATTTCTATTGCTTCTTAAAACGCGATATCGCATCTCATTTCTATGTTTCATGGTAAGATATAATATGATTTGCGAAGTGTTATGTATTCCTCGTCTACACTTGAAATGAATGTGAATGCGACACTTCCTCGCTAGGAAATAGCGTTTGCAGATGTCTACGTATCGTAGCAATAGAGTTCATAGGTTTCATAAAACGCGATATCGCATCTCATTTCTATGTTTCATGGTAAGATATAATATGATTTGCGAAGTGTTATGTATTCCTCGTCTACACTTCAAATGAATGTGAATGCGACACTTCCTCGCAAGGAAATAGCGTTTGCAGATGTCTACGTATCGTAGCAATAGAGTTCATATGATTCTTAAAACGCGATATCGCATCTCATTTCTATGTTTCATGGTAAGGTATAATATGATTTGCGAAGTGTCATGTATTCCTCGTCTACACTTCAAATGAATGTAAATGCGACACTTCCTTGCTAGGAAATAGCGTCTGCAGATGTCTAGGTATCGTAGCAATAGAGTTCAAATGCTTCTGAAAACGAGATATTGCATCTCATATCTATGTTTCATGATAAGATATAATATTCATTGCGAAGTGTTATGCATTCCTCGTATACGATTCAAATGAATGTAAATGCGACACTTCCTTGCAAGGAAATAGCGTTTGCAGATGTCTACGTATCGAAGCAATAGAGTTCAAATGCTTCTTAAAACGAGATATCGCGTCTCATTTCTATGTTTCATGGCAAGATATAATATGATTTGCGTAGTGTTATGTATTCCTCGTCTACACTTCAAATGAATGTAAATGCGACACTTCCTTGCTAGAAAATGGCGTCTGCAGATGTCTAGGTATCGTAGCGATGGTGTTCTAATGCTTCTTAAAACGCGATATCGCATCTCATTTCTATGTTTCATGGTAAGATATAATATGATTTGCGAAGTGTTATGTATTCCTCCTCTACACTTCAAATGAATGTAAATGCGACACTTCCTTGCAAGGAAATAGCGTTTGCAGTTGTTTACCTATCGTAGCAATAGTGTTCTAATGCTTCTTAAACCGAGATATCGCATCTCATCCCTATGTTTCATGGTAAGATATAATATGATTTGCGAAGTGTTATGTATTCTTCGTCTACACTTCAAATGAATGTAAATGCGACACTTCCTTGCTAGGAAATAGCGTCTGCAGATGTCTAGGTATCGTAGCAATAGAGTTCAAATGCTTCTGAAAACGAGATATTGCATCTCATATCTGTGTTTCATGATAAGATATAATATTCAATGCGAAGTGTTATGCATTCCTCGAATACGATTCAAATGAATGTATATGCGACACTTCCTTGCTAGGAAATAGCGTTTGCAGATGTCTACGTATCGTAGCAATAGAGTTCATATGATTCTTAAAACGCGATATCGCATCTCATTTCTATGTTTCATGGTAAGGTATAATATGATTTGCGAAGTGTCATGTATTCCTCGTCTACACTTCAAATGAATGTAAATGCGACACTTCCTTGCTAGGAAATAGCGTCTGCAGATGTCTAGGTATCGTAGCAATAGAGTTCAAATGCTTCTGAAAACGAGATATTGCATCTCATATCTATGTTTCATGATAAGATATAATATTCATTGCGAAGTGTTATGCATTCCTCGTATACGATTCAAATGAATGTAAATGCGACACTTCCTTGCAAGGAAATAGCGTTTGCAGATGTCTACGTATCGAAGCAATAGATTTCAAATGCTTCTTAAAACGAGATATCGCGTCTCATTTCTATGTTTCATGGCAAGATATAATATGATTTGCGTAGTGTTATGTATTCCTCGTCTACACTTCAAATGAATGTAAATGCGACACTTCCATGCTAGGAAGTAGCGATTGCAGATGTCTAAGTATCGAAGCAATAGAGTTCAAATGCTTCTTAAAACGAGATATTGCATCTCATATCTATGTTTCATGATAAGATATAATATTCATTGCGAAGTGTTATGCATTCCTCGTATGCGATTCAAATGAATGTAAATGCGACACTTCCTTGCAAGGAAATAGCGTTTGCAGTTGTCTACGTATCGTACCAATAGAGTTCTTATGATTCTTAAAACGCGATATCGCATCTCATTTCTATCTTTCATGGTAAGATATAATATGATTTGCGAAGTGTTATGTATTCCTCGTCTACACTTCAAATGAATGTGAATGCGACACTTCCTCGCTAGGATATAGCGTTTGCAGATGTCTACGTATCGTAGCAATAGATTTCTAATGCTTCTTAAAACGCGATATCGCATCTCATTTCTATGTTTCATGGCAAGATATAATATGATTTGCGAAGTGTTATGTATTCCTCGTCTACACTTCAAATGAATGTAAATGCGACACTTCCGTGGTAGGAAATAGCGTCTGCAGATGTCTAGGTATCGTAGCGATAGTGTTCTAATGCTTTTTAAAACGCGATATCGCATCTCATTTCTATGTTTCATGGTAAGATATAATATGATTTGCGAAGTGTTGTGTATTCCTCGTCTACACTTCAAATGAATGTGAATGCGACACTTCCCCGCTAGGAAATAGCGTTTGCTGATGTCTACGTATCGTAGCAATAGATTTCTAATGCTTCTTAAAACGCGATATCGCATCTCATTTCTATGTTTCATGGTAAGATATAATTTGATTTGCGAAGTGTCATGTATTCCTCATCTACTATTCAAATGAGTGTAAATGCGTCACTTCCTAGCAAGGAAATAGCGTTTGCAGATGTCTACGTATCGTAGCTATATATTTCTATTGCTTCTTAAAACGCGATATCGCATCTCATTTCTATGTTTCATGGTAAGATATAATATGATTTGCGAAGTGTTATGTATTCCTCGTCTACACTTGAAATGAATGTGAATGCGACACTTCCTCGCTAGGAAATAGCGTTTGCAGATGTCTACGTATCGTAGCAATAGAGTTCATAGGTTTCATAAAACGCGATATCGCATCTCATTTCTATGTTTCATGGTAAGATATAATATGATTTGCGAAGTGTTATGTATTCCTCGTCTACACTTCAAATGAATGTGAATGCGACACTTCCTCGCTAGGAAATAGCGTTTGCAGATGTCTACGTATCGTAGCAATAGATTTCTAATGCTTCTTAAAACGCGATATCGCATCTCATTTCTATGTTTCATGGTAAGATATAATATAATTTGCGAAGTGTCATGTATTCCTCCTCTACACTTCAAATGAATGTAAATGCGACACATCCTTTCAAGGAAATAGCGTTTGCAGTTGTCTATCTTTCGTAGCAATAGTGTTCTAATGCTTCTTAAAACGAGATATCGCATCTCATTCCTATGTTTCATGGTAAGATATAATATGATTTGCGAAGTGTAATGTATTCCTCGTCTACACATCAAATGAATGTAAATGCGACACTTCCTTGCAAGGAAATAGCGTTTGCTGATATCTACGTATCGAAGCAATAGAGTTCAAATGCTTCTTAAGTCGAGAAATTGCATCTCATGTCTATGTTTCATGATAAGATATAATATTCATTGCGAAGTGTTATGCATTCCTCGTATGCGATTCAAATGAATGTAAATGCGACACTTCCTTGCTAGGAAATAGCGTCTGCAGATGTCTAGGTATCGTAGCAATAGAGTTCTTATGATTCTTAAAACGCGATATCGCATCTCATTTCTATGTTTCATGGTAAGATATAACATGACTTGCCAAGTGTTATGTATTCCACGTCTACACTTCAAATAAATGTGAATCCGATTCTACCTCGCTAGGAAATAGCGTTTGCAGATGTCTACGTATCGTAGCAATAGCTTTCTAATGCTTCTTAAAACGCGATATCGCATCTCAATTCTATGTTTCATGGTAAGATATAATATGATTTGCGAAGTGTTATGTATTCCTCGTCTAAACTTCAAGTGAATGTAAATGCGACACATCCTTGCAAGGAAATAGCGTTTGCAGATGTCTACGTATCGAAGCAATAGAGTTCAAATGCTTCTTAAAACGAGATATTGCATCTCATATCTATGTTTCATGATAAGATATGACATGATTTGCGTAGTGTTATGTATTCCTCGTCTACTCTTCAAATGAATGTGAATGCGATACTTCCTCGCTAGGAAATAGCGTTTGCAGATGTCTACGTATCGTAGCAATAGCTTTCTAATGCATCTTAAAACGCGATATCGCATATCATTTCTATGTTTCATGGTAAGATATAACATGATTTGCGTAGTGTTATGTATTCCTCGTCTACACTTCTAATGAATGTGAATGCGATACTTACTCGCTAGGAAATAGCGTTTGCAGATGTCTACGTATCGTAGCAATAGCTTTCTAATGCTCCTTAAAACGCGATATCGCGTCTCATTTCTATGTTTCATGGTAAGATATAATATGATTTGCGAAGTGTTATGTATTCCTCGTCTACACTTCAAATGAATGTAAATGCGACACTTCCGTGCTAGGAAATAGCGTCTGCAGATGTCTAGGTATCGTAGCGATAGAGTTCTAATGCTTCTTTAAACGCGATATCGCATCTCATTTCCATGTTTCATGGTAAGATATAATATGATTTGCGAAGTGTTATGTATTCCTCGTCTACACTTCAAATGAATGTAAATGCGACTCTTCTTTGCAAGGAAATAGCGTTTGCAGATGTCTACCTATCGTAGCAATTGAGTTCTAGTGATTCTTAAAACGCGATATCGCATCTCATTTCTATGTTTCATGGTAAGGTATAATATGATTTGCGAAGTGTCATGTATTCCTCGTCTACACATCAAATGAATGTAAATGCGACACTTCCTTGCTAGGAAATAGCGTCTGCAGATATCTAGGTATCGTAGCAATAGAGTTCATAGGATTTTTAAAACGCGATATCGCATCTCATTTCTATGTTTCATGGTAAGATATAACATGGTTTGCGAAGTGTTATGTATTCCTCGTCTACACTTCAAATGAATGAGAATGCGACACTTCCTTGCTAGGAAGTAGCGATTGCAGATGTCTAAGTATCGAAGCAATAGAGTTCAAATGCTTCTTAAAACGAGATATTGCATCTCATATCTATGTTTCATGATAAGATATAATATGATTTGCGAAGTGTTATGTATTCCTCGTCTACACTTCAAATGAATGTAAACGCGACACTTCCGTGCTAGGAAATAGCGTCTGCAGATGTCTAAGTATCGAAGCAATAGAGTTCAAATGCTTCTTAAAACGAGATATTGCATCTCATATCTATGTTTCATGATAAGATATAATATTCATTGCGAAGTGTTATGCATTCCTCGTATGCGATTCAAATGAATGTAAATGCGACACTTCCTTGCAAGGAAATAGCGTTTGCAGTTGTCTACGTATCGTACCAATAGAGTTCTTATGATTCTTAAAACGCGATATCGCATCTCATTTCTATCTTTCATGGTAAGATATAATATGATTTGCGAAGTGTTATGTATTCCTCGTCTACACTTCAAATGAATGTGAATGCGACACTTCCTCGCTAGGAAATAGCGTTTGCAGATGTCTACGTATCGTAGCAATAGATTTCTAATGCTTCTTAAAACGCGATATCGCATCTCATTTCTATGTTTCATGGCAAGATATAATATGATTTGCGAAGTGTTATGTATTCCTCGTCTACACTTCAAATGAATGTAAATGCGACACTTCCGTGGTAGGAAATAGCGTCTGCAGATGTCTAGGTATCGTAGCGATAGTGTTCTAATGCTTCTTAAAACGCGATATCGCATCTCATTTCTATGTTTCATGGTAAGATATAATATGATTTGCGAAGTGTTGTGTATTCCTCGTCTACACTTCAAATGAATGTGAATGCGACACTTCCCCTCTAGGAAATAGCGTTTGCTGATGTCTACGTATCGTAGCAATAGATTTCTAATGCTTCTTAAAACGCGATATCGCATCTCATTTCTATGTTTCATGGTAAGATATAATTTGATTTGCGAAGTGTCATGTATTCCTCGTCTACACTTCAAATGAATGTGAATGCGACACTTCCTCGCTAGGAAATAGCGTTTGCAGATGTCTACGTATCGTAGCAATAGAGTTCATATGATTCTTAAAACGCGATATCGCATCTCATTTCTATGTTTCATGGTAAGATATAACATGATTTGCGAAGTGTTGTGTATTCCTCGTCTACACTTCAAATGAATGTGAATGAGATACTTCCTCGCTAGGAAATAGCGTATGCAGATGTCTACGTATCGTAGCAATAACTTTCTAGTGCTGCTTAAAACGCGATATCGCATCTCATTTCTATGTTTCATGGTAAGATATAATATGATTTGCGAAGTGCTACGTATTCCTCGTCTACACTTCAAATGAATGTAAATGCGACACTTCCTTGCAAAGAAATAGCGTTTGCAGATATCTACGTATCGTAGCAATAGGTATGTAATGCTTCTTAAAACGCGATATCGCATTTCATTTCTACGTTTCATGGTAAGATATAATATGATTTGCGAAGTGTCATGTATTCCTCGTCTACTATTCAAATGAGTGTAAATGCGACACTTCCTAGCAAGGAGATAGCGTTTGCAGATGTCTACGTATCGTAGCCATAGATTTCAAATGCTTCTTAAAACGCGATATCGCATCTCATTTCTATGTTTCATGGTAAGATATAATATGATTTGCGAAGTGTTATGTATTCCTCGCCTACACTTCAAATGAATGTAAATGCGAAACTTCCTTGCAAAGAAATAGCGTATGCAGATGTCTACGTATAGTAGCAATAGATATGTAATGCTTCTTAAAACGCGATATCGCATCTCATTTCTACGTTTCATGGTAAGATATAATATGATTTGCGAAGTGTCATGTATTCCTCGTCTACTATTCAAATGAGTGTAAATGCGACACTTCCTTGCAAGGAAATAGCGTTTGCAGATGTCTACGTATCGTAGCTATAGATTTCTAATGCTTCTTAAAACGCGATATCGCATCTCATTTCTATGTTTCATGGTAAGATATAATATGATTTGCGAAGTGCTACCTATTCCTCGTCTACACTTCAAATGAATGTAAATGCGACACTTCCTTGCAAAGAAATAGCGTTTGCAGATGTCTACGTATAGTAGCAATAGATATGTAATGCTTCTTAAAACGCGATATCGCATCTCATTTCTACGTTTCATGGTAAGATATAATATGATTTGCGAAGTGTCATGTATTCCTCGTCTACTATTCAAATGAGTGTAAATGCGACACTTCCTAGCAAGGAGATAGCGTTTGCAGATATCTACGTATCGTAGCCATAGATTTCAAATGCTTCTTAAAACGCGATATCGCATCTCATTTCTATGTTTCATGGTAAGATATAATATGATTTGCGAAGTGTTATGTATTCCTCGCCTACACTTCAAATGAATGTAAATGCGACACTTCCTTGCAAAGAAATAGCGTTTGCAGATGTCTACGTATAGTAGCAATAGATATGTAATGCTTCTTAAAACGCGATATCGCATCTCATTTCTACGTTTCATGGTAAGATATAATATGATTTGCGAAGTGTCATGTATTCCTCGTCTACTATTCAAATGAGTGTAAATGCGACACTTCCTAGCAAGGAAATAGCGTTTGCAGATGTCTACGTATCGTAGCTATAGATTTCTAATGCTTCTTAAAACGCGATATCGCATCTCATTTCTATGTTTCATGGTAAGATATAATATGATTTGCGAAGTGTCATGTATTCCTCGTCTACACTTCAAATGAATGTGAATGCGACACTTCCTCGCTAGGAAATAGCTTTTGTAGATGTCTACGTATCGTAGCAATAGAGTTCATATGATTATTAAAACGCGATATCGCATCTCATTTCTATGTTTCATGGTAAGATATAACATGATTTGCGAAGTGTCATGTATTCCTCGTCTACACTTCAAATGAATGTAAATGCGACACTTCCTTGCTAGGAAATAGCGTCTGCAGATGTCTAGGTATCGTAGCAATAGAGTTCTAATGCTTCTTAAAACGCGATATCGCATCTCATTTCTATGTTTCATGGTAAGATATAACATGATTTGCGAAGTGTTATGTATTCCTCGTCAACACTTCAAATGAATGTAAATGCGACACTTCCTTGCAAAGAAATAGCGTTTGCAGATGTCTACGTATCGTAGCAATAGATATGTAATGCTTCTTAAAACGCGATATCGCATCTCATTTCTATGTTTCATGGCAAGATATGATATGATTTGCAAAGTGTCATGTATTCCTCGTCTACACTTCAAATGAATGTAAATGCGACACTTCCTTGCTAGGAAATAGCGTCTGCAGATGTCTAGGTATCGTAGCGATAGAGTTCTAATGCTTCTTAAAACGCGATATCGCACCTCATTTCTATGTTTCTTGGTAAGACATAATATGATTTGCGAAGTGTTATGTATTCCTCGTCTACACTTCAAATGAATGTAAATGCGACACTTCCTTGCAAAGAAATAGTGTTTGCAGATGTCTACGTATCGTAGCAATAGATTTCTAATGCTTCTTAAAACGCGATATCGCATCTCATTTCTATGTTTCATGGTAAGATATAATATGATTTGCGAAGTGTCATGTATTCCTCGTCTACACTTCAAATGAATGTAAATGCGACACTTCCTTGCTAGGAAATAGCGTCTGCAGATGTCTGGGTATCGTAGCAATAGTGTTCTAATGCTTCTCATAACGCGATATCGCATCTCATTTCTATGTTTCATGGTAAGATATAATATGATTTGTGAAGTGTTATGTATTCCTCGTCTACACTTCAAATGAATGTAAATGCGACACTTCCTTGCAAAGAAATAGCGTTTGCAGATGTCTACGTATAGTAGCAATAAATATGTAATGCTTCTTAAAACGCGATATCGCATCTCATTTCTACGTTTCATGGTAAGATATAATATGATTTGCGACGTGTCATGTAATCCTCATCTACTATTCAAATGAGTGTAAATGCGACACTTCCTAGCAAGGAAATAGCGTTTGCAGATGTCTACGTATCGTAGCTATAGATTTCTAATGCTTCTTAAAACGCGATATCGCATCTCATTTCTATGTTTCATGGTAAGATATAATATGATTTGCGAAGTGTCACGTATTCCTCGTCTACACTTCAAATGAATGTGAATGCGACACTTCCTCGCTAGGAAATAGCGTTTGTAGATGTCTACGTATCGTAGCAATAGAGTTCATATGATTCTTAAAACGCGATATCGCATCTCATTTCTATGTTTCATGGTAAGATATATCATGATTTGCGAAGTGTCATGTATTCCTCGTCTACACTACAAATGAATGTGAATGCGACACTTCCTCGCTAGGAAATAGCGTTTGTAGATGTCTACGTATCGTAGCAATAGATATGTAATGCTTCTTAAAACGCGATATCGCATCTCATTTCTATGTTTCATGGCAAGATATGATATGATTTGCGAAGTGTCATGTATTCCTCGTCTACACTTCAAATGAATGTAAATGCGACACTTCCTTGCTAGGAAATAGCGTCTGCAGATGTCTGGGTATCGTAGCAATAGTGTTCTAATGCTTCTCATAACGCGATATCGCATCTCATTTCTATGTTTCATGGTAAGATATAATATGATTTGTGAAGTGTTATGTATTCCTCGTCTACACTTCAAATGAATGTAAATGCGACACTTCCTTGCAAAGAAATAGCGTTTGCAGATGTCTACGTATAGTAGCAATAAATATGTAATGCTTCTTAAAACGCGATATCGCATCTCATTTCTACGTTTCATGGTAAGATATAATATGATT
Organism: Xylocopa sonorina; assembly: GCF_050948175.1. Lineage (NCBI taxonomy): Eukaryota > Metazoa > Arthropoda > Insecta > Hymenoptera > Apidae > Xylocopa > Xylocopa sonorina. The sequence goes on from NW_027490377.1 coordinate 53,347, forward strand.
TGCGACGTGTCATGTAATCCTCATCTACTATTCAAATGAGTGTAAATGCGACACTTCCTAGCAAGGAAATAGCGTTTGCAGATGTCTACGTATCGTAGCTATAGATTTCTAATGCTTCTTAAAACGCGATATCGCATCTCATTTCTATGTTTCATGGTAAGATATAATATGATTTGCGAAGTGTCACGTATTCCTCGTCTACACTTCAAATGAATGTGAATGCGACACTTCCTCGCTAGGAAATAGCGTTTGTAGATGTCTACGTATCGTAGCAATAGAGTTCATATGATTCTTAAAACGCGATATCGCATCTCATTTCTATGTTTCATGGTAAGATATATCATGATTTGCGAAGTGTCATGTATTCCTCGTCTACACTACAAATGAATGTGAATGCGACACTTCCTCGCTAGGAAATAGCGTTTGTAGATGTCTACGTATCGTAGCAATAGATATGTAATGCTTCTTAAAACGCGATATCGCATCTCATTTCTATGTTTCATGGCAAGATATGATATGATTTGCGAAGTGTCATGTATTCCTCGTCTACACTTCAAATGAATGTAAATGCGACACTTCCTTGCAAGGAAGTAGCGATTGCAGATGTCTACGTATCGAAGCAATAGGATTCTTATGATTATTAAAACGCGATATCGCATCTCATTTCTATGTTTCATGGTAAGATATAATATGATTTGCGAAGTGTCATGTATTCCTCGTCTACACTTCAAATGAATGTGAATGCGACACTTCCTCGCTAGGAAATAGCGTTTGCAGATGTCTACGTAACGTAGCAATAGAGTTCATATGATTCTTAAAACGCGATATCGCATCCCATTTCTATGTTTCATGGTAAGATATAACATGATTTGCGAAGTGTTATGTATTCCTCGTCTACACTTCAAATGAATGTGAATGCGATACTTCCTCGCTAGGAAATAGCGTTTGCAGATGTCTACGTATCGTAGCTATAGATTTCTAATGCTTCTTAAAACGCGATATCGCATCTCATTTCTATGTTTCATGGTAAGATATAATATGATTTGCGAAGTGCTACCTATTCCTCGTCTACACTTCAAATGAATGTAAATGCGACACTTCCTTGCAAAGAAATAGCGTTTGCAGATGTCTACGTATAGTAGCAATAGATATGTAATGCTTCTTAAAACGCGATATCGCATCTCATTTCTACGTTTCATGGTAAGATATAATATGATTTGCGAAGTGTCATGTATTCCTCGTCTACACTTCAAATGAATGTAAATGCGACACTTCCTTGCAAGGAAGTAGCGATTGCAGATGTCTACGTATCGAAGCAATAGGATTCTTATGATTATTAAAACGCGATATCGCATCTCATTTCTATGTTTCATGGTAAGATATAATATGATTTGCGAAGTGTCATGTATTCCTCGTCTACACTTCAAATGAATGTGAATGCGACACTTCCTCGCTAGGAAATAGCGTTTGCAGATGTCTACGTAACGTAGCAATAGAGTTCATATGATTCTTAAAACGCGATATCGCATCCCATTTCTATGTTTCATGGTAAGATATAACATGATTTGCGAAGTGTTATGTATTCCTCGTCTACACTTCAAATGAATGTGAATGCGATACTTCCTCGCTAGGAAATAGCGTTTGCAGATGTCTACGTATCGTAGCTATAGATTTCTAATGCTTCTTAAAACGCGATATCGCATCTCATTTCTATGTTTCATGGTAAGATATAATATGATTTGCGAAGTGCTACCTATTCCTCGTCTACACTTCAAATGAATGTAAATGCGACACTTCCTTGCAAAGAAATAGCGTTTGCAGATGTCTACGTATAGTAGCAATAGATATGTAATGCTTCTTAAAACGCGATATCGCATCTCATTTCTACGTTTCATGGTAAGATATAATATGATTTGCGAAGTGTCATGTATTCCTCGTCTACTATTCAAATGAGTGTAAATGCGACACTTCCTAGCAAGGAGATAGCGTCTGCAGATATCTACGTATCGTAGCCATAGATTTCAAATGCTTCTTAAAACGCGATATCGCATCTCATTTCTATGTTTCATGGTAAGATATAATATGATTTGCGAAGTGTTATGTATTCCTCGCCTACACTTCAAATGAATGTAAATGCGACACTTCCTTGCAAAGAAATAGCGTTTGCAGATGTCTACGTATAGTAGCAATAGATATGTAATGCTTCTTAAAACGCGATATCGCATCTCATTTCTACGTTTCATGGTAAGATATAATATGATTTGCGAAGTGTCATGTATTCCTCGTCTACTATTCAAATGAGTGTAAATGCGACACTTCCTAGCAAGGAGATAGCGTTTGCAGATATCTACGTATCGTAGCCATAGATTTCAAATGCTTCTTAAAACGCGATATCGCATCTCATTTCTATGTTTCATGGTAAGATATAATATGATTTGCGAAGTGTTATGTATTCCTCGCCTACACTTCAAATGAATGTAAATGCGACACTTCCTTGCAAAGAAATAGCGTTTGCAGATGTCTACGTATAGTAGCAATAGATATGTAATGCTTCTTAAAACGCGATATCGCATCTCATTTCTACGTTTCATGGTAAGATATAATATGATTTGCGAAGTGTCATGTATTCCTCGTCTACTATTCAAATGAGTGTAAATGCGACACTTCCTAGCAAGGAAATAGCGTTTGCAGATGTCTACGTATCGTAGCTATAGATTTCTAATGCTTCTTAAAACGCGATATCGCATCTCATTTCTATGTTTCATGGTAAGATATAATATGATTTGCGAAGTGTCATGTATTCCTCGTCTACACTTCACATGAATGTGAATGCGACACTTCCTCGCTAGGAAATAGCTTTTGTAGATGTCTACGTATCGTAGCAATAGAGTTCATATGATTATTAAAACGCGATATCGCATCTCATTTCTATGTTTCATGGTAAGATATAACATGATTTGCGAAGTGTCATGTATTCCTCGTCTACACTTCAAATGAATGTAAATGCGACACTTCCTTGCTAGGAAATAGCGTCTGCAGATGTCTAGGTATCGTAGCAATAGAGTTCTAATGCTTCTTAAAACGCGATATCGCATCTCATTTCTATGTTTCATGGTAAGATATAACATGATTTGCGAAGTGTTATGTATTCCTCGTCAACACTTCAAATGAATGTAAATGCGACACTTCCTTGCAAAGAAATAGCGTTTGCAGATGTCTACGTATCGTAGCAATAGATATGTAATGCTTCTTAAAACGCGATATCGCATCTCATTTCTATGTTTCATGGCAAGATATGATATGATTTGCAAAGTGTCATGTATTCCTCGTCTACACTTCAAATGAATGTAAATGCGACACTTCCTTGCTAGGAAATAGCGTCTGCAGATGTCTAGGTATCGTAGCGATAGAGTTCTAATGCTTCTTAAAACGCGATATCGCACCTCATTTCTATGTTTCTTGGTAAGACATAATATGATTTGCGAAGTGTTATGTATTCCTCGTCTACACTTCAAATGAATGTAAATGCGACACTTCCTTGCAAAGAAATAGTGTTTGCAGATGTCTACGTATCGTAGCAATAGATTTCTAATGCTTCTTAAAACGCGATATCGCATCTCATTTCTATGTTTCATGGTAAGATATAATATGATTTGCGAAGTGTCATGTATTCCTCGTCTACACTTCAAATGAATGTAAATGCGACACTTCCTTGCTAGGAAATAGCGTCTGCAGATGTCTGGGTATCGTAGCAATAGTGTTCTAATGCTTCTCATAACGCGATATCGCATCTCATTTCTATGTTTCATGGTAAGATATAATATGATTTGTGAAGTGTTATGTATTCCTCGTCTACACTTCAAATGAATGTAAATGCGACACTTCCTTGCAAAGAAATAGCGTTTGCAGATGTCTACGTATAGTAGCAATAAATATGTAATGCTTCTTAAAACGCGATATCGCATCTCATTTCTACGTTTCATGGTAAGATATAATATGATTTGCGACGTGTCATGTAATCCTCATCTACTATTCAAATGAGTGTAAATGCGACACTTCCTAGCAAGGAAATAGCGTTTGCAGATGTCTACGTATCGTAGCTATAGATTTCTAATGCTTCTTAAAACGCGATATCGCATCTCATTTCTATGTTTCATGGTAAGATATAATATGATTTGCGAAGTGTCACGTATTCCTCGTCTACACTTCAAATGAATGTGAATGCGACACTTCCTCGCTAGGAAATAGCGTTTGTAGATGTCTACGTATCGTAGCAATAGAGTTCATATGATTCTTAAAACGCGATATCGCATCTCATTTCTATGTTTCATGGTAAGATATATCATGATTTGCGAAGTGTCATGTATTCCTCGTCTACACTTCAAATGAATGTGAATGCGACACTTCCTCGCTAGGAAATAGCGTTTGTAGATGTCTACGTATCGTAGCAATAGATATGTAATGCTTCTTAAAACGCGATATCGCATCTCATTTCTATGTTTCATGGCAAGATATGATATGATTTGCGAAGTGTCATGTATTCCTCGTCTACACTTCAAATGAATGTAAATGCGACACTTCCTTGCAAGGAAGTAGCGATTGCAGATGTCTACGTATCGAAGCAATAGGATTCTTATGATTATTAAAACGCGATATCGCATCTCATTTCTATGTTTCATGGTAAGATATAATATGATTTGCGAAGTGTCATGTATTCCTCGTCTACACTTCAAATGAATGTGAATGCGACACTTCCTCGCTAGGAAATAGCGTTTGCAGATGTCTACGTAACGTAGCAATAGAGTTCATATGATTCTTAAAACGCGATATCGCATCCCATTTCTATGTTTCATGGTAAGATATAACATGATTTGCGAAGTGTTATGTATTCCTCGTCTACACTTCAAATGAATGTGAATGCGATACTTCCTCGCTAGGAAATAGCGTTTGCAGATGTCTACGTATCGTAGCTATAGATTTCTAATGCTTCTTAAAACGCGATATCGCATCTCATTTCTATGTTTCATGGTAAGATATAATATGATTTGCGAAGTGCTACCTATTCCTCGTCTACACTTCAAATGAATGTAAATGCGACACTTCCTTGCAAAGAAATAGCGTTTGCAGATGTCTACGTATAGTAGCAATAGATATGTAATGCTTCTTAAAACGCGATATCGCATCTCATTTCTACGTTTCATGGTAAGATATAATATGATTTGCGAAGTGTCATGTATTCCTCGTCTACACTTCAAATGAATGTAAATGCGACACTTCCTTGCAAGGAAGTAGCGATTGCAGATGTCTACGTATCGAAGCAATAGGATTCTTATGATTATTAAAACGCGATATCGCATCTCATTTCTATGTTTCATGGTAAGATATAATATGATTTGCGAAGTGTCATGTATTCCTCGTCTACACTTCAAATGAATGTGAATGCGACACTTCCTCGCTAGGAAATAGCGTTTGCAGATGTCTACGTAACGTAGCAATAGAGTTCATATGATTCTTAAAACGCGATATCGCATCCCATTTCTATGTTTCATGGTAAGATATAACATGATTTGCGAAGTGTTATGTATTCCTCGTCTACACTTCAAATGAATGTGAATGCGATACTTCCTCGCTAGGAAATAGCGTTTGCAGATGTCTACGTATCGTAGCTATAGATTTCTAATGCTTCTTAAAACGCGATATCGCATCTCATTTCTATGTTTCATGGTAAGATATAATATGATTTGCGAAGTGCTACCTATTCCTCGTCTACACTTCAAATGAATGTAAATGCGACACTTCCATGCAAAGAAATAGCGTTTGCAGATGTCTACGTATAGTAGCAATAGATATGTAATGCTTCTTAAAACGCGATATCGCATCTCATTTCTACGTTTCATGGTAAGATATAATATGATTTGCGAAGTGTCATGTATTCCTCGTCTACTATTCAAATGAGTGTAAATGCGACACTTCCTAGCAAGGAGATAGCGTCTGCAGATATCTACGTATCGTAGCCATAGATTTCAAATGCTTCTTAAAACGCGATATCGCATCTCATTTCTATGTTTCATGGTAAGATATAATATGATTTGCGAAGTGTTATGTATTCCTCGCCTACACTTCAAATGAATGTAAATGCGACACTTCCTTGCAAAGAAATAGCGTTTGCAGATGTCTACGTATAGTAGCAATAGATATGTAATGCTTCTTAAAACGCGATATCGCATCTCATTTCTACGTTTCATGGTAAGATATAATATGATTTGCGAAGTGTCATGTATTCCTCGTCTACTATTCAAATGAGTGTAAATGCGACACTTCCTAGCAAGGAAATAGCGTTTGCAGATGTCTACGTATCGTAGCTATAGATTTCTAATGCTTCTTAAAACGCGATATCGCATCTCATTTCTATGTTTCATGGTAAGATATAATATGATTTGCGAAGTGTCATGTATTCCTCGTCTACACTTCACATGAATGTGAATGCGACACTTCCTCGCTAGGAAATAGCTTTTGTAGATGTCTGGGTATCGTAGCAATAGTGTTCTAATGCTTCTCATAACGCGATATCGCATCTCATTTCTATGTTTCATGGTAAGATATAATATGATTTGTGAAGTGTTATGTATTCCTCGTCTACACTTCAAATGAATGTAAATGCGACACTTCCTTACAAAGAAATAGCGTTTGCAGATGTCTACGTATAGTAGCAATAAATATGTAATGCTTCTTAAAACGCGATATCGCATCTCATTTCTACGTTTCATGGTAAGATATAATATGATTTGCGACGTGTCATGTATTCCTCGTCTACTATTCAAATGAGTGTAAATGCGACACTTCCTAGCAAGGAAATAGCGTTTGCAGATGTCTACGTATCGTAGCTATAGATTTCTAATGCTTCTTAAAACGCGATATCGCATCTCATTTCTATGTTTCATGGTAAGATATAATATGATTTGCGAAGTGTCACGTATTCCTCGTCTACACTTCAAATGAATGTGAATGCGACACTTCCTCGCTAGGAAATAGCGTTTGTAGATGTCTACGTATCGTAGCAATAGAGTTCATATGATTCTTAAAACGCGATATCGCATCTCATTTCTATGTTTCATGGTAAGATATAACATGATTTGCGAAGTGTCATGTATTCCTCGTCTACACTTCAAATGAATGTAAATGCGAAACTTCCTTGCAAGGAGATAGCGTTTGCAGATGTCTACCTATCGTAGCAATAGAGTTCTAATGCTTCTTAAAACGCGATATCGCATCTCATTTCTATGTTTCATGGTAAGATATAATATGATTTGCGAAGTGTTATGTATTCCTCGTCAACACTACAAATGAATGTAAATGCGACACTTCCTTGCAAAGAAATAGCGTTTGCAGATGTCTACGTATCGTAGCAATAGATATGTAATGCTTCTTAAAACGCGATATCGCATCTCATTTCTATGTTTCATGGCAAGATATGATATGATTTGCGAAGTGTCATGTATTCCTCGTCTACACTTCAAATGAATGTAAATGCGACACTTCCTTGCTAGGAAATAGCGTCTGCAGATGTCTAGGTATCGTAGCGATAGAGTTCTAATGCTTCTTAAAACGCGATATCGCACCTCATTTCTATGTTTCTTGGTAAGACATAATATGATTTGCGAAGTGTCACGTATTCCTCGTCTACACTTCAAATGAATGTGAATGCGACACTTCCTCGCTAGGAAATAGCGTTTGTAGATGTCTACGTATCGTAGCAATAGAGTTCATATGATTCTTAAAACGCGATATCGCATCTCATTTCTATGTTTCATGGTAAGATATAACATGATTTGCGAAGTGTCATGTATTCCTCGTCTACACTTCAAATGAATGTGAATGCGACACTTCCTCGCTAGGAAATAGCGTTTGTAGATGTCTACGTATCGTAGCAATAGAGTTCATATGATTCTTAAAACGCGATATCGCATCTCATTTCTATGTTTCATGGTAAGATATAACATGATTTGCGAAGTGTCATGTATTCCTCGTCTACACTTCAAATGAATGTAAATGCGACACTTCCTTGCCAGGAAATAGCGTCTGCAGATGTCTAGGTATCGTAGCAATAGAGTTCTAATGCTTCTTATAACGCGATATCGCATCTCATTTCTATGTTTCATGGTAAGATGTAATATGATTTGCGAAGTGTTATGTATTCCTCGTCTACACTTCAAATGAATGTAAATGCGACACTTCCTTGCAAGGAAGTAGCGATTGCAGATGTCTACGTATCGAAGCAATAGGATTCTTATGATTATTAAAACGCGATATCGCATCTCATTTCTATGTTTCATGGTAAGATATAATATGATTTGCGAAGTGTCATGTATTCCTCGTCTACACTTCAAATGAATGTGAATGCGACACTTCCTCGCTAGGAAATAGCGTTTGCAGATGTCTACGTATCGTAGCAATAGAGTTCATATGATTCTTAAAACGCGATATCGCATCTCATTTCTATGTTTCATGGTAAGATATAACATGATTTGCGAAGTGTTATGTATTCCTCGTCTACACTTCAAATGAATGTGAATGCGATACTTCCTCGCTAGGAAATAGCGTATGCAGATGTCTACGTATCGTAGCAATAGCTTTCTAATGCTTCTTAAAACGCGATATCGCATCTCATTTCTATGTTTCATGGTAAGATATAATATGATTTGCGAAGTGCTACGTTATCCTCGTCTACACTTCAAATGAATGTAAATGCGACACTTCCTTGCAAAGAAATAGCGTTTGCAGATTTCTACGTATCGTAGCAATAGGTGTGTAATGCTTCATAAAACGCGATATCGCATCTCATTTCTATGTTTCATGGTAAGATATAATATGATTTGCGAAGTGTTATGTATTCCTCGTCTACACTTCAAATGAATGTAAATGCGACACTTCCTTGCTAGGAAATAGCGTCTGCAGATGTCTAGGTATCGTAGCGATAGAGTTCTAATGCTTCTTTAAACGCGATATCGCATCTCATTTCCATGTTTCATGGTAAGATATAATATTCATTGCGAAGTGTTATGCATTCCTCGTATACGATTCAAATGAATGTAAATGCGACACTTCCTTGCAAGGAAATAGCGTTTGCAGTTGTCTACGTATCGTAGCAATTGAGTTCTAATGATTCTTAAAACGCGATATCGCATCTCATTTCTATGTTTCGTGGTAAGGTATAATATGATTTGAGAAATGTCATGTATTCCTCGTCTACACTTCAAATGAATGTAAATGCGACACTTCCATGCTAGGAAATAGCGTCTGCAGATATCTAGGTATCGTAGCAATAGAGTTCTAATGCTTCTTAAAACGCGATATCGCATCTCATTTCTATGTTTCATGGTAAGATATAATATGATTTGCGAAGTGTTATGTATTCCTCGTCAACACTTCAAATGAATGTAAATGCGACACTTCCTTGCAATGAAATAGCGTTTGCAGATGTCTACGTATCGTAGCAATAGATATGTAATGCTTCTTAAAACGCGATATCGCATCTCATTTCTATGTTTCATGGTAAGATATAATATGATTTGCGAAGTGTCATGTATTCCTCGTCTACACTTCAAATGAATGTAAATGCGACACTTCCTTGCTAGGAAATAGCGTCTGCAGATGTCTAGGTATCGTAGCGATAGAGTTCTAATGCTTCTTAAAACGCGATATCGCACCTCATTTCTATGTTTCTTGGTAAGACATAATATGATTTGCGAAGTGTTATGTATTCCTCGTCTACACTTCAAATGAATGTAAATGCGACACTTCCTTGCAAAGAAATAGTGTTTGCAGATGTCTACGTATCGTAGCAATAGATTTCTAATGCTTCTTAAAACGCGATATCGCATCTCATTTCTATGTTTAATGGTAAGATATAATATGATTTGCGAAGTGTCATGTATTCCTCGTCTACACTTCAAATGAATGTAAATGCGACACTTCCTTGCTAGGAAATAGCGTCTGCAGATGTCTGGGTATCGTAGCAATAGTGTTCTAATGCTTCTTTAAACGCGATATCGCATCTCATTTCCATGTTTCATGGTAAGATATAATATTCATTGCGAAGTGTTATGCATTCCTCGTATACGATTCAAATGGATGTAAATGCGACACTTCCTTGCAAGGAAATAGCGTTTGCAGATGTCTACGTATCGTAGCAATAGAGTTCATATGATTCTTAAAACGCGATATCGCATCTCATTTCTATGTTTCATGGTAAGGTATAATATGATTTGCGAAGTGTCATGTATTCCTCGTCTACACTTCAAATGAATGTAAATGCGACACTTCCTTGCAATGAAATAGCGTTTGCAGATGTCTACGTATCGTAGCAATAGATATGTAATGCTTCTTAAAACGCGATATCGCATCTCATTTCTATGTTTCATGGTAAGATATAATATGATTTGCGAAGTGTCATGTATTCCTCGTCTACACTTCAAATGAATGTAAATGCGACACTTCCCCGCTAGGAAATAGCGTTTGTTGATGTCTACGTATCGTAGCAATAGATTTCTAATGCTTCTTAAAACGCGATATCGCATCTCATTTCTATGTTTCATGGTAAGATATAATATGATTTGCGAAGTGTTATGTATTCCTCGTCTACACTTCAAATGAATGTGAATGCGACACTTCCTCGCTAGGAAATAGCGTTTGCAGATGTCTACGTATCGTAGCAATAGATTTCTAATGCTTCTTAAAACGCGATATCGCATCTCATTTCTATGTTTCATGGTAAGATATAATATAATTTGCGAAGTGTTATGTATTCCTCCTCTACACTTCAAATGAATGTAAATGCGACACTTCCTTTCAAGGAAATAGCGTTTGCAGTTGTCTATCCTTCGTAGCAATAGTGTTCTAATGCTTCTTAAAACGAGATATCGTATCTCATTCCTATGTTTCATGGTAAGATATAATATGATTTGCGAAGTGTTATGTATTCCTCGTCTACACATCAAATGAATGTAAATGCGACACTTCCTTGCAAGGAAATAGCGTTTGCTGATATCTACGTATCGAAGCAATAGAGTTCAAATGCTTCTTAAGTCGAGAAATTGCATCTCATGTCTATGTTTCATGATAAGATATAATATTCATTGCGAAGTGTTATGCATTCCTCGTATGCGATTCAAATGAATGTAAATGCGACACTTCCTTGCTAGGAAATAGCGTCTGCAGATGTCTAGGTATCGTAGCAATAGAGTTCTTATGATTCTTAAAACGCGATATCGCATCTCATTTCTATGTTTCATGGTAAGATATAACATGATTTGCCAAGTGTTATGTATTCCTCGTCTACACTTCAAATAAATGTGAATCCGATTCTACCTCGCTAGGAAATAGCGTTTGCAGATGTCTACGTATCGTAGCAATAGCTTTCTAATGCTTCTTAAAACGCGATATCGCATCTCAATTCTATGTTTCATGGTAAGATATAATATGATTTGCGAAGTGTTATGTATTCCTCGTCTAAACTTCAAGTGAATGTAAATGCGACACATCCTTGCAAGGAAATAGCGTTTGCAGATGTCTACGTATCGAAGCAATAGAGTTCAAATGCTTCTTAAAACGAGATATTGCATCTCATATCTATGTTTCATGATAGGATATGACATGATTTGCGTAGTGTTATGTATTCCTCGTCTACTCTTCAAATGAATGTGAATGTGATACTTCCTCGCTAGGAAATAGCGTTTGCAGATGTCTACGTATCGTAGCAATAGCTTTCTAATGCTTCTTGAAACGCGATATCGCATATCATTTCTATGTTTCATGGTAAGATATAACATGATTTGCGTAGTGTTATGTATTCCTCGTCTACACTTCTAATGAATGTGAATGCGATACTTACTCGCTAGGAAATAGCGTTTGCAGATGTCTACGTATCGTAGCAATAGCTTTCTAATGCTTCTTAAAACGCGATATCGCGTCTCATTTCTATGTTTCATGGTAAGATATAATATGATTTGCGAAGTGTTATGTATTCCTCGTCTACACTTCAAATGAATGTAAATGCGACACTTCCGTGCTAGGAAATAGCGTCTGCAGATGTCTAGGTATCGTAGCGATAGAGTTCTAATGCTTCTTTAAACGCGATATCGCATCTCATTTCCATGTTTCATGGTAAGATATAATATGATTTGCGAAGTGTTATGTATTCCTCGTCTACACTTCAAATGAATGTAAATGCGACTCTTCTTTGCAAGGAAATAGCGTTTGCAGATGTCTACCTATCGTAGCAATTGAGTTCTAGTGATTCTTAAAACGCGATATCGCATCTCATTTCTATGTTACATGGTAAGGTATAATATGATTTGCGAAGTGTCATGTATTCCTCGTCTACACATCAAATGAATGTAAATGCGACACTTCCTTGCTAGGAAATAGCGTCTGCAGATATCTAGGTATCGTAGCAATAGAGTTCATAGGATTTTTAATACGCGATATCGCATCTCATTTCTATGTTTCATGGTAAGATATAACATGGTTTGCGAAGTGTTATGTATTCCTCGTCTACACTTCAAATGAATGAGAATGCGACACTTCCTTGCTAGGAAGTAGCGATTGCAGATGTCTAAGTATCGAAGCAATAGAGTTCAAATGCTTCTTAAAACGAGATATTGCATCTCATATCTATGTTTCATGATAAGATATAATATGATTTGCGAAGTGTTATGTATTCCTCGTCTACACTTCAAATGAATGTAAACGCGACACTTCCGAGCTAGGAAATAGCGTCTGCAGATGTCTAAGTATCGAAGCAATAGAGTTCAAATGCTTCTTAAAACGAGATATTGCATCTCATATCTATGTTTCATGATAAGATATAATATTCATTGCGAAGTGTTATGCATTCCTCGTATGCGATTCAAATGAATGTAAATGCGACACTTCCTTGCAAGGAAATAGCGTTTGCAGTTGTCTACGTATCGTACCAATAGAGTTCTTATGATTCTTAAAACGCGATATCGCATCTCATTTCTATCTTTCATGGTAAGATATAATATGATTTGCGAAGTGTTATGTATTCCTCGTCTACACTTCAAATGAATGTGAATGCGACACTTCCTCGCCCTGAAATAGCGTTTGCAGATGTCTACGTATCGCAGCAATAGATTTCTAATGCTTCTTAAAACGCGATATCGCATCTCATTTCTATGTTTCATGGCAAGATATAATATGATTTGCGAAGTGTTATGTATTCCTCGTCTACACTTCAAATGAATGTAAATGCGACACTTCCGTGGTAGGAAATAGCGTCTGCAGATGTCTAGGTATCGTAGCGATAGTGTTCTAATGCTTCTTAAAACGCGATATCGCATCTCATTTCTATGTTTCATGGTAAGATATAATATGATTTGCGAAGTGTTGTGTATTCCTCGTCTACACTTCAAATGAATGTGAATGCGACACTTCCCCGCTAGGAAATAGCGTTTGCTGATGTCTACGTATCGTAGCAATAGATTTCTAATGCTTCTTAAAACGCGATATCGCATCTCATTTCTATGTTTCATGGTAAGATATAATTTGATTTGCGAAGTGTCATGTATTCCTCGTCTACACTTCAAATGAATGTGAATGCGACACTTCCTCGCTAGGAAATAGCGTTTGCAGATGTCTACGTATCGTAGCAATAGAGTTCATATGATTCTTAAAACGCGATATCGCATCTCATTTCTATGTTTCATGGTAAGATATAACATGATTTGCGAAGTGTTGTGTATTCCTCGTCTACACTTCAAATGAATGTGAATGAGATACTTCCTCGCTAGGAAATAGCGTATGCAGATGTCTACGTATCGTAGCAATAGCTTTCTAATGCTGCTTAAAACGCGATATCGCATCTCATTTCTATGTTTCATGGTAAGATATAATATGATTTGCGAAGTGCTACGTATTCCTCGTCTACACTTCAAATGAATGTAAATGCGACACTTCCTTGCAAAGAAATAGCGTTTGCAGATATCTACGTATCGTAGCAATAGGTATGTAATGCTTCTTAAAACGCGATATCGCATTTCATTTCTACGTTTCATTTTAAGATATAATATGATTTGCGAAGTGTCATGTATTCCTCGTCTACTATTCAAATGAGTGTAAATGCGACACTTCCTAGCAAGGAGATAGCGTTTGCAGATGTCTACGTATCGTAGCCATAGATTTCAAATGCTTCTTAAAACGCGATATCGCATCTCATTTCTATGTTTCATGGTAAGATATAATATGATTTGCGAAGTGTTATGTATTCCTCGCCTACACTTCAAATGAATGTAAATGCGAAACTTCCTTGCAAAGAAATAGCGTATGCAGATGTCTACGTATAGTAGCAATAGATATGTAATGCTTCTTAAAACGCGATATCGCATCTCATTTCTACGTTTCATGGTAAGATATAATATGATTTGCGAAGTGTCATGTATTCCTCGTCTACTATTCAAATGAGTGTAAATGCGACACTTCCTTGCAAGGAAATAGCGTTTGCAGATGTCTACGTATCGTAGCTATAGATTTCTAATGCTTCTTAAAACGCGATATCGCATCTCATTTCTATGTTTCATGGTAAGATATAATATGATTTGCGAAGTGCTACCTATTCCTCGTCTACACTTCAAATGAATGTAAATGCGACACTTCCTTGCAAAGAAATAGCGTTTGCAGATGTCTACGTATAGTAGCAATAGATATGTAATGCTTCTTAAAACGCGATATCGCATCTCATTTCTACGTTTCATGGTAAGATATAATATGATTTGCGAAGTGTCATGTATTCCTCGTCTACTATTCAAATGAGTGTAAATGCGACACTTCCTAGCAAGGAAATAGCGTGTGCAGATGTCTACGTATCGTAGCTATAGATTTCTAATGCTTCTTAAAACGCGATATCGCATCTCATTTCTATGTTTCATGGTAAGATATAATATGATTTGCGAAGTGTCATGTATTCCTCGTCTACACTTCACATGAATGTGAATGCGACACTTCGTCGCTAGGAAATAGCATTTGTAGATGTCTACGTATCGTAGCAATAGAGTTCATATGATTATTAAAACGCGATATCGCATCTCATTTCTATGTTTCATGGTAAGATATAACATGATTTGCGAAGTGTCATGTATTCCTCGTCTACACTTCAAATGAATGTAAATGCGACACTTCCTTGCTAGGAAATAGCGTCTGCAGATGTCTAGGTATCGTAGCAATAGAGTTCTAATGCTTCTCATAACGCGATATCGCATCTCATTTCTATGTTTCATGGTAAGATATAATATGATTTGTGAAGTGTTATGTATTCCTCGTCTCCACTTCAAATGAATGTAAATGCGACAGTTCCTTGCAAAGAAATAGCGTTTGCAGATGTCTACGTATAGTAGCAATAGATATGTAATGCTTCTTAAACGCGATATCGCATCTCATTTCTACGTTTCATGGTAAGATATAATATGATTTGCGAAGTGTCATGTATTCCTCGTCTACTATTCAAATGAGTGTAAATGCGACACTTCCTAGCAAGGAAATAGCGTTTGCAGATGTCTGGGTATCGTAGCAATAGTGTTCTAATGCTTCTCATAACGCGATATCGCATCTCATTTCTATGTTTCATGGTAAGATATAATATGATTTGTGAAGTGTTATGTATTCCTCGTCTACACTTCAAATGAATGTAAATGCGACACTTCCTTGCAAAGAAATAGCGTTTGCAGATGTCTACGTATAGTAGCAATAAATATGTAATGCTTCTTAAAACGCGATATCGCATCTCATTTCTACGTTTCATGGTAAGATATAATATGATTTGCGACGTGTCATGTATTCCTCGTCTACTATTCAAATGAGTGTAAATGCGACACTTCCTAGCAAGGAAATAGCGTTTGCAGATGTCTACGTATCGTAGCTATAGATTTCTAATGCTTCTTAAAACGCGATATCGCATCTCATTTCTATGTTTCATGGTAAGATATAATATGATTTGCGAAGTGTCACGTATTCCTCGTCTACACTTCAAATGAATGTGAATGCGACACTTCCTCGCTAGGAAATAGCGTTTGTAGATGTCTACGTATCGTAGCAATAGAGTTCATATGATTCTTAAAACGCGATATCGCATCTCATTTCTATGTTTCATGGTAAGATATAACATGATTTGCGAAGTGTCATGTATTCCTCGTCTACACTTCAAATGAATGTAAATGCGAAACTTCCTTGCAAGGAGATAGCGTTTGCAGATGTCTACCTATCGTAGCAATAGAGTTCTAATGCTTCTTAAAACGCGATATCGCATC
This sequence comes from Xylocopa sonorina, assembly GCF_050948175.1. Lineage (NCBI taxonomy): Eukaryota > Metazoa > Arthropoda > Insecta > Hymenoptera > Apidae > Xylocopa > Xylocopa sonorina. The sequence goes on from NW_027490377.1 coordinate 69,666, forward strand.
TCATTTCTATGTTTCATGGTAAGATATAATATGATTTGCGAAGTGTTATGTATTCCTCGTCAACACTTCAAATGAATGTAAATGCGACACTTCCTTGCAAAGAAATAGCGTTTGCAGATGTCTACGTATCGTAGCAATAGATATGTAATGCTTCTTAAAACGCGATATCGCATCTCATTTCTATGTTTCATGGTAAGATATAATATGATTTGCGAAGTGTCATGTATTCCTCGTCTACACTTCAAATGAATGTAAATGCGACACTTCCTTGCTAGGAAATAGCGTCTGCAGATGTCTAGGTATCGTAGCAATAGATTTCTAATGCTTCTTAAAACGCGATATCGCATCTCATTTCTATGTTTCATGGTAAGATATAATATGATTTGCGAAGTGTCATGTATTCCTCGTCTACACTTCAAATGAATGTAAATGCGACACATCCTTGCTAGGAAATAGCGTCTGCAGATGTCTGGGTATCGTAGCAATAGTGTTCTAATGCTTCTCATATCGCGATATCGCATCTCATTTCTATGTTTCATGGTAAGATATAATATGATTTGTGAAGTGTTATGTATTCCTCGTCTACACTTCAAATGAATGTAAATGCGACACTTCCTTGCAAAGAAATAGCGTTTGCAGATGTCTACGTATAGTAGCAATAAATATGTAATGCTTCTTAAAACGCGATATCGCATCTCATTTCTACGTTTCATGGTAAGATATAATATGATTTGCGACGTGTCATGTATTCCTCATCTACTATTCAAATGAGTGTAAATGCGACACTTCCTAGCAAGGAAATAGCGTTTGCAGATGTCTACGTATCGTAGCTATAGATTTCTAATGCTTCTTAAAACGCGATATCGCATCTCATTTCTATGTTTCATGGTAAGATATAATATGATTTGCGAAGTGTCACGTATTCCTCGTCTACACTTCAAATGAATGTGAATGCGACACTTCCTCGCTAGGAAATAGCGTTTGTAGATGTCTACGTATCGTAGCAATAGAGTTCATATGATTCTTAAAACGCGATATCGCATCTCATTTCTATGTTTCATGGTAAGATATAACATGATTTGCGAAGTGTCATGTATTCCTCGTCTACACTTCAAATGAATGTGAATGCGACACTTCCTCGCTAGGAAATAGCGTTTGTAGATGTCTACGTATCGTAGCAATAGAGTACATATGATTCTTAAAACGCGATATCGCATCTCATTTCTATGTTTCATGGTAAGATATAACATGATTTGCGAAGTGTCATGTATTCCTCGTCTACACTTCAAATGAATGTAAATGCGACACTTCCTTGCCAGGAAATAGCGTCTGCAGATGTCTAGGTATCGTAGCAATAGAGTTCTAATGCTTCTTATAACGCGATATCGCATCTCATTTCTATGTTTCATGGTAAGATGTAATATGATTTGCGAAGTGTTATGTATTCCTCGTCTACACTTCAAATGAATGTAAATGCGACACTTCCTTGCAAGGAAGTAGCGATTGCAGATGTCTACGTATCGAAGCAATAGGATTCTTATGATTATTAAAACGCGATATCGCATCTCATTTCTATGTTTCATGGTAAGATATAATATGATTTGCGAAGTGTCATGTATTCCTCGTCTACACTTCAAATGAATGTGAATGCGACACTTCCTCGCTAGGAAATAGCGTTTGCAGATGTCTACGTATCGTAGCAATAGAGTTCATATGATTCTTAAAACGCGATATCGCATCTCATTTCTATGTTTCATGGTAAGATATAACATGATTTGCGAAGTGTTATGTATTCCTCGTCTACACTTCAAATGAATGTGAATGCGATACTTCCTCGCTAGGAAATAGCGTATGCAGATGTCTACGTATCGTAGCAATAGCTTTCTAATGCTTCATAAAACGCGATATCGCATCTCATTTCTATGTTTCATGGTAAGATATAATATGATTTGCGAAGTGCTACGTTATCCTCGTCTACACTTCAAATGAATGTAAATGCGACACTTCCTTGCAAAGAAATAGCGTTTGCAGATTTCTACGTATCGTAGCGATAGAGTTCTAATGCTTCTTTAAACGCGATATCGCATCTCATTTCCATGTTTCATGGTAAGATATAATATTCATTGCGAAGTGTTATGCATTCCTCGTATACGATTCAAATGAATGTAAATGCGACACTTCCTTGCAAGGAAATAGCGTTTGCAGATGTCTACGTATCGTAGCAATAGAGTTCATATGATTCTTAAAACGCGATATCGCATCTCATTTCTATGTTTCATGGTAAGGTATAATATGATTTGCGAAGTGTCATGTATTCCTCGTCTACACTTCAAATGAATGTAAATGCGACACTTCCTTGCTAGGAAATAGCGTCTGCAGATGTCTAGGTATCGTAGCAATAGAGTTCAAATGCTTCTGAAAACGAGATATTGCATCTCATATCTATGTTTCATGATAAGATATAATATTCATTGCGAAGTGTTATGCATTCCTCGTATACGATTCAAATGAATGTAAATGCGACACTTCCTTGCAAGGAAATAGCGTTTGCGGATGTCTACGTATCGAAGCAATAGAGTTCAAATGCTTCTTAAAACGAGATATCGCGTCTCATTTCTATGTTTCATGGCAAGATATAATATGATTTGCGTAGTGTTACGTATTCCTCGTCTACACTTCAAATGAATGTAAATGCGACACTTCCTTGCTAGAAAATAGCGTCTGCAGATGTCTAGGTATCGTAGCGATAGTGTTCTAATGCTTCTTAAAACGCGATATCGCATCTCATTTCTATGTTTCATGGTAAGATATAATATGATTTGCGAAGTGTTATGTATTCCTCCTCTACACTTCAAATGAATGTAAATGCGACACTTCCTTGCAAGGAAATAGCGTTTGCAGTTGTTTACCTATCGTAGCAATGGTGTTCTAATGCTTCTTAAACCGAGATATCGCATCTCATCCCTATGTTTCATGGTAAGATATAATATGATTTGCGAAGTGTTATGTATTCTTCGTCTACACTTCAAATGAATGTAAATGCGACACTTCCTTGCTAGGAAATAGCGTCTGCAGATGTCTAGGTATCGTAGCAATAGAGTTCAAATGCTTCTGAAAACGAGATATTGCATCTCATATCTATGTTTCATGATAAGATATAATATTCATTGCGAAGTGTTATGCATTCCTCGTATACGATTCAAATGAATGTAAATGCGACACTTCCTTGCAAGGAAATAGCGTTTGCAGATGTCTACGTATCGAAGCAATAGAGTTCAAATGCTTCTTAAAACGAGATATCGCGTCTCATTTCTATGTTTCATGGCAAGATATAATATGATTTGCGTAGTGTTATGTATTCCTCGTCTACACTTCAAATGAATGTAAATGCGACACTTCCATGCTAGGAAGTAGCGATAGCAGATGTCTAAGTATCGAAGCAATAGAGTTCAAATGCTTCTTAAAACGAGATATTGCATCTCATATCTATGTTTCATGATAAGATATAATATGATTTGCGAAGTGTTATGTATTCCTCGTCTACACTTCAAATGAATGTAAACGCGACACTTCCGTGCTAGGAAATAGCGTCTGCAGATGTCTAAGTATCGAAGCAATGGAGTTCAAATGCTTCTTAAAACGAGATATTGCATCTCATATCTATGTTTCATGATAAGATATAATATTCATTTCGAAGTGTTATGCATTCCTCGTATGCGATTCAAATGAATGTAAATGCGACACTTCCTTGCAAGGAAATAGCGTTTGCAGATGTCTACGTATCGTAGCAATAGTGTTCGTATGATTCTTAAAACGCGATATCGCATCTCATTTCTATGTTTCATGGTAAGATATAACATGATTTGCGAAGTGATATGTATTCCTCGTCTACACTTCAAATGAATGTAAATGCGACACTTCCTTGCTAGGAAATAGCGTCTGCAGATGTCTAGGTATCGTAGCGATAGAGTTCTAATGCTTCTTTAAACGCGATATCGCATCTCATTTCCATGTTTCATGGTAGGATATAATATTCATTGCGAAGTGTTATGCATTCCTCGTATACGATTCAAATGAATGTAAATGCGACACTTCCTTCCAAGGAAATAGCGTTTGCAGTTGTCTACGTATCGTAGCAATAGAGTTCTTATGATTCTTAAAACGCGAAATCGCATCTCATTTCTATGTTTCATGGTAAGATATAATATGATTTGCGAAGTGTTATGTATTCCTCGTCTACACTTCAAATGAATGTAAATGCGGCACTTCTTTGCAAGGAAATAGCGTTTGCAGATGTCTACCTATCGTAGCAATTGAGTTCTAATGATTCTTAAAACGCGATATCGCATCTCATTTCTATGTTTCATGGTAAGGTATAATATGATTTGAGAAATGTCATGTATTCCTCGTCTACACTTCAAATGAATGTAAATGCGACACTTCCATGCTAGGAAATAGCGTCTGCAGATATCTAGGTATCGTAGCAATAGAGTTCAAATGCTTCTTAAAACGAGTTATTGCATCTCATATCTATGTTTCATGATAAGATATAATATTCATTGCGAAGTGTTATGCATTCCTCGTATACGATTCAAATGAATGTAAATGCGACACTTCCTTGCAAGGAAATAGCGTTTGCAGATGTCTACGTATCGTAGCAATAGAGTTCATATGATTCTTAAAACGCGATATCGCATCTCATTTCTATGTTTCATGGTAAGGTATAATATGATTTGCGAAGTGTCATGTATTCCTCGTCTACACTTCAAATGAATGTAAATGCGACACTTCCTTGCTAGGAAATAGCGTCTGCAGATGTCTAGGTATCGTAGCAATAGAGTTCTTATGATTCTTAAAACGCGATATCGCATCTCATTTCTATGTTTCATGGTAAGATATAATACGATTTGCGAAGTGTCATGTATTCCTCGTCTACACTTCACATGAATGTGAATGCGACACTTCCTCGCTAGGAAATAGCATTTGTAGATGTATACGTATCGTAGCAATAGAGTTCATATGATTCTTAAAACGCGATATCGCATCTCATTTCTATGTTTCATGGTAAGATATAACATGATTTGCGAAGTGACATGTATTCCTCGTCTACACTTCAAATGAATGTAAATGCGAAACTTCCTTGCAAGGAAATAGCGTTTGCAGATGTCTACCTATCGTAGCAATAGAGTTCTAATGCTTCTTAAAACGCGATATCGCGTCTCATTTCTATGTTTCATGGCAAGATATAATATGATTTGCGTAGTGTTACGTATTCCTCGTCTACACTTCAAATGAATGTAAATGCGACACTTCCTTGCTAGAAAATAGCGTCTGCAGATGTCTAGGTATCGTAGCGATAGTGTTCTAATGCTTCTTAAAACGCGATATCGCATCTCATTTCTATGTTTCATGGTAAGATATAATATGATTTGCGAAGTGTTATGTATTCCTCCTCTACACTTCAAATGAATGTAAATGCGACACTTCCTTGCAAGGAAATAGCGTTTGCAGTTGTTTACCTATCGTAGCAATGGTGTTCTAATGCTTCTTAAACCGAGATATCGCATCTCATCCCTATGTTTCATGGTAAGATATAATATGATTTGCGAAGTGTTATGTATTCTTCGTCTACACTTCAAATGAATGTAAATGCGACACTTCCTTGCTAGGAAATAGCGTCTGCAGATGTCTAGGTATCGTAGCAATAGAGTTCAAATGCTTCTGAAAACGAGATATTGCATCTCATATCTATGTTTCATGATAAGATATAATATTCATTGCGAAGTGTTATGCATTCCTCGTATACGATTCAAATGAATGTAAATGCGACACTTCCTTGCAAGGAAATAGCGTTTGCAGATGTCTACGTATCGAAGCAATAGAGTTCAAATGCTTCTTAAAACGAGATATTGCATCTCATATCTATGTTTCATGATAAGATATAATATGATTTGCGAAGTGTTATGTATTCCTCGTCTACACTTCAAATGAATGTAAACGCGACACTTCCGTGCTAGGAAATAGCGTCTGCAGATGTCTAAGTATCGAAGCAATGGAGTTCAAATGCTTCTTAAAACGAGATATTGCATCTCATATCTATGTTTCATGATAAGATATAATATTCATTTCGAAGTGTTATGCATTCCTCGTATGCGATTCAAATGAATGTAAATGCGACACTTCCTTGCAAGGAAATAGCGTTTGCAGATGTCTACGTATCGTAGCAATAGTGGTCGTATGATTCTTAAAACGCGATATCGCATCTCATTTCTATGTTTCATGGTAAGATATAACATGATTTGCGAAGTGATATGTATTCCTCGTCTACACTTCAAATGAATGTAAATGCGACACTTCCTTGCTAGGAAATAGCGTCTGCAGATGTCTAGGTATCGTAGCGATAGAGTTCTAATGCTTCTTTAAACGCGATATCGCATCGCATTTCCATGTTTCATGGTAGGATATAATATTCATTGCGAAGTGTTATGCATTCCTCGTATACGATTCAAATGAATGTAAATGCGACACTTCCTTCCAAGGAAATAGCGTTTGCAGTTGTCTACGTATCGTAGCAATAGAGTTCTTATGATTCTTAAAACGCGAAATCGCATCTCATTTCTATGTTTCATGGTAAGATATAATATGATTTGCGAAGTGTTATGTATTCCTCGTCTACACTTCAAATGAATGTAAATGCGGCACTTCTTTGCAAGGAAATAGCGTTTGCAGATGTCTACCTATCGTAGCAATTGAGTTCTAATGATTCTTAAAACGCGATATCGCATCTCATTTCTATGTTTCATGGTAAGGTATAATATGATTTGAGAAATGTCATGTATTCCTCGTCTACACTTCAACTGAATGTAAATGCGAAACTTCCATGCTAGGAAATAGCGTCTGCAGATATCTAGGTATCGTAGCAATAGAGTTCAAATGCTTCTTAAAACGAGTTATTGCATCTCATATCTATGTTTCATGATAAGATATAATATTCATTGCGAAGTGTTATGCATTCCTCGTATACGATTCAAATGAATGTAAATGCGACACTTCCTTGCAAGGAAATAGCGTTTGCAGATGTCTACGTATCGTAGCAATAGAGTTCATATGATTCTTAAAACGCGATATCGCATCTCATTTCTATGTTTCATGGTAAGGTATAATATGACTTGCGAAGTGTCATGTATTCCTCGTCTACACTTCAAATGAATGTAAATGCGACACTTCCTTGCTAGGAAATAGCGTCTGCAGATGTCTAGGTATCGTAGCAATAGAGTTCTTATGATTCTTAAAACGCGATATCGCATCTCATTTCTATGTTTCATGGTAAGATATAATACGATTTGCGAAGTGTCATGTATTCCTCGTCTACACTTCACATGAATGTGAATGCGACACTTCCTCGCTAGGAAATAGCATTTGTAGATGTCTACGTATCGTAGCAATAGTGTTCATATGATTCTTAAAACGCGATATCGCATCTCATTTCTATGTTTCATGGTAAGATATAACATGATTTGCGAAGTGACATGTATTCCTCGTCTACACTTCAAATGAATGTAAATGCGAAACTTCCTTGCAAGGAAATAGCGTTTGCAGATGTCTACCTATCGTAGCAATAGAGTTCTAATGCTTCTTAAAACGCGATATCGCATCTCATTTCTATGTTTCATGGTAAGATATAATATGATTTGCGAAGTGTTATGTATTCCTCGTCAACACTTCAAATGAATGTAAATGCGACACTTCCTTGCAAAGAAATAGCGTTTGCATATGTCTACGTATCGTAGCAATAGATATGTAATGCTTCTTAAAACGCGATATCGCATCTCATTTCTATGTTTCATGGTAAGATATAATATGATTTGCGAAGTGTCATGTATTCCTCGTCTACACTTCAAATGAATGTAAATGCGACACTTCCTTGCTAGGAAATAGCGTCTGCAGATGTCTAGGTATCGTAGCGATAGAGTTCTAATGCTTCTTAAAACGCGATATCGCACCTCATTTCTATGTTTCTTGGTAAGACATAATATGGTTTGCGAAGTGTTATGTATTCCTCGTCTACACTTCAAATGAATGTAAATGCGACACTTCCTTGCAAAGAAATAGTGTTTGCAGATGTCTACGTATCGTAGCAATAGATTTCTAATGCTTCTTAAAACGCGATATCGCATCTCATTTCTATGTTTAATGGTAAGATATAATATGATTTGCGAAGTGTCATGTATTCCTCGTCTACACTTCAAATGAATGTAAATGCGACACTTCCTTGCTAGGAAATAGCGTCTGCAGATGTCTGGGTATCGTAGCAATAGATATGTAATGCTCCTTAAAACGCGATATCGCATCTCATTTCTACGTTTCATGGTAAGATATAATATGATTTGCGAAGTGTCATGTATTCCTCGTCTACTATTCAAATGAGTGTAAATGCGACACTTCCTAGCAAGGAAATAGCGTGTGCAGATGTCTACGTATCGTAGCTATAGATTTCTAATGCTTCTTAAAACGCGATATCGCATCTCATTTCTATGTTTCATGGTAAGATATAACATGATTAGCGAAGTGTCATGTATTCCTCGTCTACACTTCAAATGAATGTAAATGCGAAACTTCCTTGCAAGGAAATAGCGTTTGCAGATGTCTACCTATCGTTGCAATAGAGTTCTAATGCTTCTTAAAACGCGATATCGCATCTCATTTCTATGTTTCATGGTAAGATATAATATGATTTGCGAAGTGTTATGTATTCCTCGTCAACACTTCAAATGAATGTAAATGCGACACTTCCTTGCTAGGAAATAGCGTCTGCAGATGTCTAGGTATCGTAGCAATAGAGTTCTTATGATTCTTAAAACGCGATATCGCATCTCATTTCTATGTTTCATGGTAAGATATAATACGATTTGCGAAGTGTCATGTATTCCTCGTCTACACTTCACATGAATGTGAATGCGACACTTCCTCGCTAGGAAATAGCATTTGTAGATGTCTACGTATCGTAGCAATAGAGTTCATATGATTCTTAAAACGCGATATCGCATCTCATTTCTATGTTTCATGGTAAGATATAACATGATTTGCGAAGTGTCATGTATTCCTCGTCTACACTTCAAATGAATGTAAATGCGAAACTTCCTTGCAAGGAAATAGCGTTTGCAGATGTCTACCTATCGTAGCAATAGAGTTCTAATGCTTCTTAAAACGCGATATCGCATCTCATTTATATGTTTCATGGTAAGATATAATATGATTTGCGAAGTGTTATGTATTCCTCGTCAACACTTCAAATGAATGTAAATGCGACACTTCCTTGCAAAGAAATAGCGTTTGCAGATGTCTACGTATCGTAGCAATAGATATGTAATGCTTCTTAAAACGCGATATCGCATCTCATTTCTATGTTTCATGGTAAGATATAATATGATTTGCGAAGTGTCATGTATTCCTCGTCTACACTTCAAATGAATGTAAATGCGACACTTCCTTGCAAAGAAATAGTGTTTGCAGATGTCTACGTATCGTAGCAATAGATTTCTAATGCTTCTTAAAACGCGATATCGCATCTCATTTCTATGTTTAATGTTAAGATATAATATGATTTGCGAAGTGTCATGTATTCCTCGTCTACACTTCAAATGAATGTAAATGCGACACTTCCTTGCTAGGAAATAGCGTCTGCAGATGTCTGGGTATCGTAGCAATAGTGTTCTAATGCTTCTCATAACGCGATATCGCATCTCATTTCTATGTTTCATGGTAAGATATAATATGATTTGCGAAGTGTTATGTATTCCTCGTCTACACTTCAAATGAATGTAAATGCGACACTTCCTTGCAAAGAAATAGCGTTTGCAGATGTCTACGTATAGTAGCAATAAATATGTAATGCTTCTTAAAACGCGATATCGCATCTCATTTCTACGTTTCATGGTAAGATATAATATGATTTGCGACGTGTCATGTATTCCTCGTCTACTATTCAAATGAGTGTAAATGCGACACTTCCTAGCAAGGAAATAGCGTTTGCAGATGTCTACGTATCGTAGCTATAGATTTCTAATGCTTCTTAAAACGCGATATCGCATCTCATTTCTATGTTTCATGGTAAGATATAATATGATTTGCGAAGTGTCACGTATTCCTCGTCTACACTTCAAATGAATGTGAATGCGACACTTCCTCGCTAGGAAATAGCGTTTGTAGATGTCTACGTATCGTAGCAATAGAGTTCATATGATTCTTAAAACGCGATATCGCATCTCATTTCTATGTTTCATGGTAAGATATAACATGATTTGCGAAGTGTCATGTATTCCTCGTCTACACTTCAAATGAATGTAAATGCGAAACTTCCTTGCAAGGAAATAGCGTTTGCAGATGTCTACCTATCGTAGCAATAGGGTTCTAATGCTTCTTAAAACGCGATATCGCATCTCATTTCTATGTTTCATGGTAAGATATAATATGATTTGCGAAGTGTTATGTATTCCTCGTCAACACTTCAAATGAATGTAAATGCGACACTTCCTTGCAAAGAAATAGCGTTTGCAGATGTCTACGTATCGTAGCAATAGATATGTAATGCTTCTTAAAACGCGATATCGCATCTCATTTCTATGTTTCATGGTAAGATATAATATGATTTGCGAAGTGTCATGTATTCCTCGTCTACACTTCAAATGAATGTAAATGCGACACTTCCTTGCTAGGAAATAGCGTCTGCAGATGTCTAGGTATCGTAGCGATAGAGTTCTAATGCTTCTTAAAACGCGATATCGCACCTCATTTCTATGTTTCTTGGTAAGACATAATATGATTTGCGAAGTGTTATGTATTCCTCGTCTACACTTCAAATGAATGTAAATGCGACACTTCCTTGCAAGGAAATAGCGTTTGCAGATGTCTACCTATCGTAGCAATAGAGTTCTAATGCTTCTTAAAACGCGATATCGCATCTCATTTCTATGTTTCATGGTAAGATATAATATGATTTGCGAAGTGTTATGTATTCCTCGTCAACACTTCAAATGAATGTAAATGCGACACTTCCTTGCAAAGAAATAGCGTTTGCAGATGTCTACGTATCGTAGCAATAGATATGTAATGCTTCTTAAAACGCGATATCGCATCTCATTTCTATGTTTCATGGTAAGATATAATATGATTTGCGAAGTGTCATGTATTCCTCGTCTACACTTCAAATGAATGTAAATGCGACACTTCCTTGCTAGGAAATAGCGTCTGCAGATGTCTAGGTATCGTAGCGATAGAGTTCTAATGCTTCTTAAAACGCGATATCGCACCTCATTTCTATGTTTCTTGGTAAGACATAATATGATTTGCGAAGTGTTATGTATTCCTCGTCTACACTTCAAATGAATGTAAATGCGACACTTCCTTGCAAAGAAATAGTGTTTGCAGATGTCTACGTATCGTAGCAATAGATTTCTAATGCTTCTTAAAACGCGATATCGCATCTCATTTCTATGTTTCATGGTAAGATATAATATGATTTGCGAAGTGTCATGTATTCCTCGTCTACACTTCAAATGAATGTAAATGCGACACTTCCTTGCTAGGAAATAGCGTCTGCAGATGTCTGGGTATCGTAGCAATAGTGTTCTAATGCTTCTCATAACGCGATATCGCATCTCATTTCTATGTTTCATGGTAAGATATAATATGATTTGCGAAGTGTTATGTATTCCTCGTCTACACTTCAAATGAATGTAAATGCGACACTTCCCTGCAAAGAAATAGCGTTTGCAGATGTCTACGTATAGTAGCAATAAATATGTAATGCTTCTTAAAACGCGATATCGCATCTCATTTCTATGTTTCATGGTAAGATATAATATGATTTGCGAAGTGTCATGTATTCCTCGTCTACACTTCAAATGAATGTAAATGCGACACTTCCTTGCTAGGAAATAGCGTCTGCAGATGTCTGGGTATCGTAGCAATAGTGTTCTAATGCTTCTCATAACGCGATATCGCATCTCATTTCTATGTTTCATGGTAAGATATAATATGATTTGTGAAGTGTTATGTATTCCTCGTCTACACTTCAAATGAATGTAAATGCGACACTTCCTTGCAAAGAAATAGCGTTTGCAGATGTCTACGTATAGTAGCAATAAATATGTAATGCTTCTTAAAACGCGATATCGCATCTCATTTCTACGTTTCATGGTAAGATATAATATGATTTGCGAAGTGTCATGTATTCCTCGTCTACACTTCAAATGAATGTGAATGCGACACTTCCTCGCTAGGAAATAGCGTTTGTAGATGTCTACGTATCGTAGCAATAGAGTTCATATGATTCTTAAAACGCGATATCGCATCTCATTTCTATGTTTCATGGTAAGATATAACATGATTTGCGAAGTGTCATGTATTCCTCGTCTACACTTCAAATGAATGTAAATGCGACACTTCCTTGCCAGGAAATAGCGTCTGCAGATGTCTAGGTATCGTAGCAATAGAGTTCTAATGCTTCTTATAACGCGATATCGCATCTCATTTCTATGTTTCATGGTAAGATGTAATATGATTTGCGAAGTGTTATGTATTCCTCGTCTACACTTCAAATGAATGTAAATGCGACACTTCCTTGCAAGGAAGTAGCGATTGCAGATGTCTACGTATCGTAGCAATAGTGTTCATATGATTCTTAAAACGCGATATCGCATCTCATTTCTATGTTTCATGGTAAGATATAACATGATTTGCGAAGTGTTATGTATTCCTCGTCTACACTTCAAATGAATGTGAATGCGATACTTCCTCGCTAGGAAATAGCGTATGCAGATGTCTACGTATCGTAGCAATAGCTTTCTAATGCTTCTTAAAACGCGATATCGCATCTCATTTCTATGTTTCATGGTAAGATATAATATGATTTGCGAAGTGCTACGTTATCCTCGTCTACACTTCAAATGAATGTAAATGCGACACTTCCTTGCAAAGAAATAGCGTTTGCAGATGTCTACGTATCGTAGCAATAGGTATGTAATGCTTCATAAAACGCGATATCGCATCTCATTTCTATGTTTCATGGTAAGATATAATATGATTTGCGAAGTGTTATGTATTCCTCGTCTACACTTCAAATGAATGTAAATGCGACACTTCCTTGCTAGGAAATAGCGTCTGCAGATGTCTAGGTATCGTAGCGATAGAGTTCTAATGCTTCTTTAAACGCGATATCGCATCTCATTTCCATGTTTCATGGTAAGATATAATATTCATTGCGAAGTGTTATGCATTCCTCGTATACGATTCAAATGAATGTAAATGCGACACTTCCTTGCAAGGAAATAGCGTTTGCAGTTGTCTACGTATCGTAGCAATAGAGTTCTTATGATTCCTAAAACGCGAAATCGCATCTCATTTCTATGTTTCATGGTATGATATAATATGATTTGCGAAGTGTTACGTATTCCTCGTCTACACTTCAAATGAATGTAAATGCGACACTTCTTTGCAAGGAAATAGCGTTTGCAGATGTCTACCTATCGTAGCAATTGAGTTCTAATGATTCTTAAAACGCGATATCGCATCTCATTTCTATGTTTCGTGGTAAGGTATAATATGATTTGAGAAATGTCATGTATTCCTCGTCTACACTTCAAATGAATGTAAATGCGACACTTCCATGCTAGGAAATAGCGTCTGCAGATATCTAGGTATCGTAGCAATAGAGTTCAAATGCTTCTTAAAACGAGTTATTGCATCTCATATCTATGTTTCATGATAAGATATAATATTCATTGCGAAGTGTTATGCATTCCTCGTATACGATTCAAATGAATGTAAATGCGACACTTCCTTGCAAGGAAATAGCGTTTGCAGATGTCTACGTATCGTGGCAATAGAGTTCATATGATTCTTAAAACGCGATATCGCATCTCATTTCTATGTTTCATGGTAAGGTGTAATATGATTTGCGAAGTGTCATGTATTCCTCGTCTACACTTCAAATGAATGTAAATGCGACACTTCCTTGCTAGGAAATAGCGTCTGCAGATGTCTAGGTATCGTAGCAATAGAGTTCAAATGCTTCTGAAAACGAGATATTGCATCTCATATCTATGTTTCATGATAAGATATAATATTCATTGCGTAGTGTTACGTATTCCTCGTCTACACTTCAAATGAATGTAAATGCGACACTTCCTTGCTAGAAAATAGCGTCTGCAGATGTCTAGGTATCGTAGCGATAGTGTTCTAATGCTTCTTAAAACGCGATATCGCATCCCATTCCTATGTTTCATGGTAAGATATAATATGATTTGCGAAGTGTTATGTATTCCTCCTCTACACTTCAAATGAATGTAAATGCGACACTTCCTTGCAAGGAAATAGCGTTTGCAGTTGTTTACCTATCGTAGCAATAGTGTTCTAATGCTTCTTAAACCGAGATATCGCATCTCATCCCTATGTTTCACGGTAAGATATAATATGATTTGCGAAGTGTTATGTATTCTTCGTCTACACTTCAAATGAATGTAAATGCGACACTTCCTTGCTAGGAAATAGCGTCTGCAGATGTCTAGGTATCGTAGCAATAGAGTTCAAATGCTTCTGAAAACGAGATATTGCATCTCATATCTATGTTTCATGATAAGATATAATATTCAATGCGAAGTGTTATGCATTCCTCGTATACGATTCAAATGAATGTAAATGCGACACTTCCTTGCAAGGAAATAGCGTTTGCAGATGTCTACGTATCGTAGCAATAGAGTTCATATGATTCTTAAAACGCGATATCGCATCTCATTTCTATGTTTCATGGTAAGGTATAATATGATTTGCGAAGTGTCATGTATTCCTCGTCTACACTTCAAATGAATGTAAATGCGACACTTCCTTGCTAGGAAATAGCGTCTGCAGATGTCTAGGTATCGTAGCAATAGAGTTCAAATGCTTCTGAAAACGAGATATTGCATCTCATATCTATGTTTCATGATAAGATATAATATTCATTGCGAAGTGTTATGCATTCCTCGTATACGATTCAAATGAATGTAAATGCGACACTTCCTTGCAAGGAAATAGCGTTTGCAGATGTCCACGTATCGAAGCAATAGAGTTCAAATGCTGCTTAAAACGAGATATCGCGTCTCATTTCTATGTTTCATGGCAAGATATAATATGATTTGCGTAGTGTTATGTATTCCTCGTCTACACTTCAAATGAATGTAAATGCGACACTTCCATGCTAGGAAGTAGCGATTGCAGATGTCTAAGTATCGAAGCAATAGAGTTCAAATGCTTCTTAAAACGAGATATTGCATCTCATATCTATGTTTCATGATAAGATATAATATGATTTGCGAAGTGTTATGTATTCCTCGTCTACACTTCAAATGAATGTAAACGCGACACTTCCGTGCTAGGAAATAGCGTCTGCAGATGTCTAAGTATCGAAGCAATAGAGTTTAAATGCTTCTTAAAACGAGATATTGCATCTCATATCTATGTTTCATGATAAGATATAATATTCATTGCGAAGTGTTATGCATTCCTCGTATGCGATTCAAATGAATGTAAATGCGACACTTCCTTGCAAGGAAATAGCGTTTGCAGATGTCTACGTATCGTAGCAATAGTGTTCATATGATTCTTAAAACGCGATATCGCATCTCATTTCTATGTTTCATAGTAAGATATAACATGATTTGCGAAGTGATATGTATTCCTCGTCTACACTTCAAATGAATGTAAATGCGACACTTCCTTGCTAGGAAATAGCGTCTGCAGATGTCTAGGTATCGTAGCGATAGAGTTCTAATGCTTCTTTAAACGCGATATCGCATCTCATTTCCATGTTTCATGGTAAGATATAATATTCATTGCGAAGTGTTATGCATTCCTCGTATACGATTCAAATGAATGTAAATGCGACACTTCCTTCCAAGGAAATAGCGTTTGCAGTTGTCTACGTATCGTAGCAATAGAGTTCTTATGATTCTTAAAACGCGAAATCGCATCTCATTTCTATGTTTCATGGTAAGATATAATATGATTTGCGAAGTGTCATGTATTCCTCGTCTACACTTCAAATGAATGTAAATGCGACACTTCCTTGCTAGGAAATAGCGTCTGCAGATGTCTAGGTATCGTAGCGATAGAGTTCTAATGCTTCTTTAAACGCGATATCGCATCTCATTTCCATGTTTCATGATAAGATATAATATTCATTGCGAAGTGTTATGCATTCCTCGTCTGCGATTCAAATGAAAGTAAATGCGACACTTCCCTGCGAGGAAATAACAATTGCAGACGTCTACGTATAGTAGCAATAGAGTTCATATGATCCTTAAAACGCGACATCGCATCTCATTTCTATGTTTCATTGTAAGATATAACATGATTTGCGAAGTGTTATGTATTCCTCGTCTACACTTCAGATGAATGTGAATGCGATACTTCCTCGCTAGGAAATAGCGTTTGCAGATGTCTACGTATCGTAGCAATAGCTTTCTAATGCTTCTTAATACGGGATATCGCATCTCATTTCTATGTTTCATGGTAAGATATAACATGATTTGCGAAGTGTTGTGTATTCCTCGTCTACACTTCAAATGAATGTGAATGCGATACTTCCTCGCTAGGTAATAGCGTTTGCAGATGTCTACGTATCGTAGCAATAGCTTTCTAATGCTTCTCAAAACGCGATATCGCACCTCATTTCTATGTTTCGTGGTAAGATATAATATGATTTGCGAAGTGTTATGTATTCCTCCTCTTCACTTCAAATGAATGTAAATGCGACACTTCCTTGCAAGGAAATAGCGTTTGCAGTTGTCTACCTATCGTAGCAATAGTGTTCTAATGCTTCTTAAAACGAGATATCACATCTCATTTCTATGTTTCATGGTAAGATATAATATGATTTGCGAAGTGTTATGCATTCCTCGTATGCGATTCAAATGAATGTAAATGCGACACTTTCTTGCAAGGAAATAGCGATTGCAGTTGTCTACGTATCGTAGCAATAGAGTTCTTATGATTCTTAAAACGCGATATCGCATCTCATTTCTATCTTTCATGGTAAGATATAATATGATTTGCGAAGTGTCATGTATTCCTCGTTTACTATTCAAATGAGTGTAAATGCGACACTTCCTAGCAAGGAAATAGCGTTTGCAGATGTCTACGTTTCGTAGCTATAGATTTCTAATGCTTCTTAAAACGCGATATCGCATCTCATTTCTATGTTTCATGGTAAGATATAATATGATTTGCGAAGTGTTATGTATTCCTCGTCTACACTTCAAATGAATGTAAATGCGACACTTCCTTGCTAGGAAATAGCGTCTGCAGATGTCTATGTATCGTAGCGATAGAGGTCTAATGCTTCCTTAAACGCGATATCGCATCTCATTTCCATGTTTCATGTTAAGATATAATATGATTTGCGAAGTGTTTTGTATTCCTCGTCTACACTTCAAATGAATGTAAATGCGACACTTCCTTGCCAGAAAATAGCGTCTGCAGATGTCTAGGTATCGTAGCGATTGTGTTCTAATGCTTCTTAAAACGCGATATCGCATCTCATTTCTATGTTTCATGGTAAGATATAATATGATTTGCGAAGTGTTATGTATTCCTCCTCTACACTTCAAATGAATGTAAATGCGACACTTCCATGCAAGGAAATAACGTTTGCAGTTGTTTACCTATCGTAGCAATAGTGTTCTAATGCTTCTTAAACCGAGATATCGCATCTCATCCCTATGTTTCATGGTAAGATATAATATGATTTGCGAAGAGTTATGTATTCTTCGTCTACACTTCAAATGAATGTAAATGCGACACTTCCTTGCAAGGAAATAGCGTTTGCTGATGTCTACGTATTGAAGCAATAGGGTTCAAATGCTTCTTAAAACGAGATATTGCATCACATATCTATGTTTCATGATAAGATATAATATTCATTGCGAAGTGTTATGCATTCCTCGTATGCGATTCAAATGAATGTAAATGCGACACTTCCTTGCAGGGAAATAGCGTTTGCAGTTGTCTACGTATCGTAGCAATAGAGTTCTTATGATTCTTAAAACGCGATATCGCATCTCATTTCTATCTTTCATGGTAAGATATAATATGATTTACGAAGTGTCATGTATTCCTCGTCTACTATTCAAATGAGTGTAAATGCGACACTTCCTAGCAAGGAAATAGCGTTTGCAGATGTCTACGTATCGTAGCTATAGATTTCTAATGCTTCTTAAAACGCGATATCGCATCTCATTTCCATGTTTCATGGTAAGATATAATATTCATTGCGAAGTGTTATGCATTCCTCGTATACGATTCAAATGAATGTAAATGCGACACTTCCTTGCAAGGAAATAGCGTTTGCAGTTGTCTACGTATCGTAGCAATAGAGTTCTTATGATTCTTAAAACGCGAAATCGCATCTCATTTCTATGTTTCATGGTATGATATAATATGATTTGCGAAGTGTTACGTATTCCTCGTCTACACTTCAAATGAATGTAAATGCGACACTTCTTTGCAAGGAAATAGCGTTTGCAGATGTCTACCTATCGTAGCAATTGAGTTCTAATGATTCTTAAAACGCGATATCGCATCTCATTTCTATGTTTCGTGGTAAGGTATAATATGATTTGAGAAATGTCATGTATTCCTCGTCTACACTTCAAATGAATGTAAATGCGACACTTCCATGCTAGGAAATAGCGTCTGCAGATATCTAGGTATCGTAGCAATAGAGTTCAAATGCTTCTTAAAACGAGTTATTGCATCTCATATCTATGTTTCATGATAAGATATAATATTCATTGCGAAGTGTTATGCATTCCTCGTATACGATTCAAATGAATGTAAATGCGACACTTCCTTGCAAGGAAATAGCGTTTGCAGATGTCTACGTATCGTGGCAATAGAGTTCATATGATTCTTAAAACGCGATATCGCATCTCATTTCTATGTTTCATGGTAAGGTATAATATGATTTGCGAAGTGTCATGTATTCCTCGTCTACACTTCAAATGAATGTAAATGCGACACTTCCTTGCTAGGAAATAGCGTCTGCAGATGTCTAGGTATCGTAGCAATAGAGTTCAAATGCTTCTGAAAACGAGATATTGCATCTCATATCTATGTTTCATGATAAGATATAATATTCATTGCGAAGTGTTATGCATTCCTCGTATACGATTCAAATGAATGTAAATGCGACACTTCCTTGCAAGGAAATAGCGTTTGCAGATGTCTACGTATCGAAGCAATAGAGTTCAAATGCTTCTTAAAACGAGATATCGCGTCTCATTTCTATGTTTCATGGCAAGATATAATATGATTTGCGTAGTGTTACGTATTCCTCGTCTACACTTCAAATGAATGTAAATGCGACACTTCCTTGCTAGAAAATAGCGTCTGCAGATGTCTAGGTATCGTAGCGATAGTGTTCTAATGCTTCTCAAAACGCGATATCGCATCCCATTCCTATGTTTCATGGTAAGATATAATATGATTTGCGAAGTGTTATGTATTCCTCCTCTACACTTCAAATGAATGTAAATGCGACACTTCCTTGCAAGGAAATAGCGTTTGCAGTTGTTTACCTATCGTAGCAATAGTGTTCTAATGCTTCGTAAACCGAGATATCGCATCTCATCCCTATGTTTCATGGTAAGATATAATATGATTTGCGAAGTGTTATGTATTCTTCGTCTACACTTCAAATGAATGTAAATGCGACACTTCCTTGCTAGGAAATAGCGTCTGCAGATGTCTAGGTATCGTAGCAATAGAGTTCAAATGCTTCTGAAAACGAGATATTGCATCTCATATCTATGTTTCATGATAAGATATAATATTCAATGCGAAGTGTTATGCATTCCTCGTATACGATTCAAATGAATGTAAATGCGACACTTCCTTGCAAGGAAATAGCGTTTGCAGATGTCTACGTATCGTAGCAATAGAGTTCATATGATTCTTAAAACGCGATATCGCATCTCATTTCTATGTTTCATGGTAAGGTATAATATGATTTGCGAAGTGTCATGTATTCCTCGTCTACACTTCAAATGAATGTAAATGCGACACTTCCTTGCTAGGAAATAGCGTCTGCAGATGCCTAGGTATCGTAGCAATAGAGTTCAAATGCTTCTGAAAACGAGATATTGCATCTCATATCTATGTTTCATGATAAGATATAATATTCATTGCGAAGTGTTATGCATTCCTCGTATACGATTCAAATGAATGTAAATGCGACACTTCCTTGCAAGGAAATAGCGTTTGCAGATGTCCACGTATCGAAGCAATAGAGTTCAAATGCTTCTTAAAACGAGATATCGCGTCTCATTTCTATGTTTCATGGCAAGATATAATATGATTTGCGTAGTGTTATGTATTCCTCGTCTACACTTCAAATGAATGTAAATGCGACACTTCCATGCTAGGAAGTAGCGATTGCAGATGTCTAAGTATCGAAGCAATAGAGTTCAAATGCTTCTTAAAACGAGATATTGCATCTCATATCTATGTTTCATGATAAGATATAATATGATTTGCGAAGTGTTATGTATTCCTCGTCTACACTTCAAATGAATGTAAACGCGACACTTCCGTGCTAGGAAATAGCGTCTGCAGATGTCTAAGTATCGAAGCAATAGAGTTTAAATGCTTCTTAAAACGAGATATTGCATCTCATATCTATGTTTCATGATAAGATATAATATTCATTGTGAAGTGTTATGCATTCCTCGTATGCGATTCAAATGAATGTAAATGCGACACTTCCTTGCAAGGAAATAGCGTTTGCAGATGTCTACGTATCGTAGCAATAGTGTTCATATGATTCTTAAAACGCGATATCGCATCTCATTTCTATGTTTCATGGTAAGATATAACATGATTTGCGAAGTGATATGTATTCCTCGTCTACACTTCAAATGAATGTAAATGCGACACTTCCTTGCTAGGAAATAGCGTCTGCAGATGTCTAGGTATCGTAGCGATAGAGTTCTAATGCTTCTTTAAACGCGATATCGCATCTCATTTCCATGTTTCATGGTAAGATATAATATTCATTGCGAAGTGTTATGCATTCCTCGTATACGATTCAAATGAATGTAAATGCGACACTTCCTTCCAAGGAAATAGCGTTTGCAGTTGTCTACGTATCGTAGCAATAGAGTTCTTATGATTCTTAAAACGCGAAATCGCATCTCATTTCTATGTTTCATGGTAAGATATAATATGATTTGCGAAGTGTCATGTATTCCTCGTCTACACTTCAAATGAATGTAAATGCGACACTTCCTTGCTAGGAAATAGCGTCTGCAGATGTCTAGGTATCGTAGCGATAGAGTTCTAATACTTCTTAAAACGCGATATCGCATCTCATTTCTATGTCTCATGGTAAGATATAATATGATTTGCGAAGTGTTATGTATTCCTCGTCTGCACTTCAAATGAATGTAAGTGCGACACTTCCTTGCAAGGAAATAGCGTTTGCAGATGTCTACGTATCGTAGCAATAGAGTTCTTATGATTCTTAAAACGCGATATCGCATCTCATTTCTATGTTTCATGGAAAGATATAATATGATTTGCGAAGTGTTATGTATTCCTCGTCTACACTTCAAGTGAATGTAAATGCGACACTTCCTTGCTAGGAAATAGCTTCTGCAGATGTCTAGGTATCGTAGCGATAGAGTTCGAATGCTTCTTAAAACGAGATATCGCATCTCATTTCTATGTTTCATGGTAAGATGTAATATGATTTGCGAAGTGTTATGTATTCCTCCTCTACACTTCAAATGAATGTAAATGCGACACTTCCTAGCTAGGAAATAGCGTCTGCAGATGTCTAGGTATCGTAGCAATAGAGTTCTAATGCTTCTTAAAACGCGATATCGCATCTCATTTCTATGTTACATGGTAAGATGTAATATGATTTGCGAAGTGTTATGTATTCCTCCCCTACACTTCAAATGATTGTAAATGCGACACTTCCGTGCCAGGAAATAGCGTTTGCCAATGTCTACCTATCGTAGCAATAGTGTTCTAATGCTTCTTAAAACGCGATATCGCACCTCATTTCTATGCTTCATGGTAAGATATAATATGATTTGCGAAGTGTTATGTATTCCTCTTCTACACTTCAAATGAATGTAAGTGCGACACTTCCTTGCTAGGAAATAGCGTCTGCAGATGTCTAGGTATCGTAGCAATAGAGTTCAAATGCTTCTTAAAACGAGATATTGCATCTCATATCTATGTTTCATGATAAGATATAATATTCATTGCGAAGTGTTATGCATTCCTCGTATACGATTCAAATGAATGTAAATGCGACACTTCCTTGCAAGGAAATAGCGTTTGCAGATGTCTACGTATCGAAGCAATAGAGTTCAAATGCATCTTAAAACGAGATATTGCATCTCATATCTATGTTTCATGATTAGAAATAATACTCATTGAGAAGTGTTATGCATTCCGCGTCTACGATTCAAATGAATGTAAATGCGACACTTCCCTGCAAGGAAATAACAATTGCAGACGTCTACGTATCGTAGCAATAGAGTTCATATGATCCTTAAAACGCGACATCGCATCTCATTTCTATGTTTCATTGTAAGATATAACATGATTTGCGAAGTGTTATGTATTCCTCGTCTACACTTCAGATGAATGTGAGTGCGACACTTCCTCGCTAGGAAATAGCGTTTGCAGATGTCTACGTATCGTAGCAATAGCTTTCTAATGCTTCTTAATACGGGATATCGCATCTCATTTCTATGTTTCATGGTAAGATATAACATGATTTGCGAAGTGTTGTGTATTCCTCGTCTACACTTCAAATGAATGTGAATGCGATACTTCCTCGCTAGGTAATAGCGTTTGCAGATGTCTACGTATCGTAGCAATAGCTTTCTAATGCTTCTCAAAACGCGATATCGCATCTCATTTCTATGTTTCGTGGTAAGATATAATATGATTTGCGAAGTGTTATGTATTCCTCCTCTTCACTTCAAATGAATGTAAATGCGACACTTCCTTGCAAGGAAATAGTGTTTGCAGTTGTCTACCTATCATAGCAATAGTGTTCTAATGCTTCTTAAAACGAGATATCACATCTCATTTCTATGTTTCATGGTAAGATATAATATGATTTGCGAAGTGTCATGTATTCCTCGTCTACTATTCAAATGAGTGTAAATGCGACACTTCCTAGCAAGGAAATAGCGTTTGCAGATGTCTACGTTTCGTAGCTATAGATTTCTAATGCTTCTTAAAACGCGATATCGCATCTCATTTCTATGTTTCATGGTAAGATATAATATGATTTGCGAAGTGTTATGTATTCCTCGTCTACACTTCAAATGAATGTAAATGCGACACTTCCTTGCTAGGAAATAGCGTCTGCAGATGTCTAGGTATCGTAGCGATAGTGTTCTAATGCTTCTTAAAACGCGATATCGCATCTCATTTCTATGTTTCATGGTAAGATATAATATGATTTGCGAAGTGTTATGTATTCCTCCTCTACACTTCAAACGAATGTAAATGCGACACTTCCTTGCAAGGAAATAGCGTTTGCAGTTGTTTACCTATCGTAGCAATAGTGTTCTAATGCTTCTTAAACCGAGATATCGCATCTCATCCCTATGTTCCATGGTAAGATATAATATGATTTGCGAAGTGTTATGTATTCTTCGTCTACACTTCAAATGAATGTAAATGCGACACTTCCTTGCTAGGAAATAGCGTCTGCAGATGTCTAGGTATCGTAGCAATAGAGTTCAAATGCTTCTGAAAACGAGATATTGCATCTCATATCTATGTTTCATGATAAGATATAATATTCATTGCGAAGTGTTATGCATTCCTCGTATACGATTAAAATGAATGTAAATGCGACACTTCCTTGCAAGGAAATAGCGTTTGCAGATGTCTACGTATCGAAGCAATAGAGTTCAAATGCTCCTTAAAACGAGATATCGCGTCTCATTTTTATGTTTCATGATAAGATATAATATTCATTGCGAAGTGTTATGCATTCCTCGTATGCGATTCAAATGATTGTAAATGCGACACTTCCTTGCAAGGACAGAGCGTTTTCAGTTGTCTACGTATCGTAGCAATAGAGTTCTTATGATTCTTAAAACGCGATATCGCATCTCATTTCTATCTTTCATGGTAAGATATAATATGATTTACGAAGTGTCATGTATTCCTCGTCTACTATTCAAATGAGTGTAAATGCGACACTTCCTAGCAAGGAAATAGCGTTTGCAGATGTCTACGTATCGTAGCTATAGATTTCTAATGCTTCTTAAAACGCGATATCGCATCTCATTTCTATGTTTCATTGTAAGATATAATATGATTTGCGAAGTGTTATGTATTCCTCGTCTACACTTCAAATGAATGTAAATGCGACACTTCCTTGCTAGGAAATAGCGTCTGCAGATGTCTAGGTATCGTAGCGATAGAGTTCTAATGCTTCTTTAAACGCGATATCGCATCTCATTTCTATGTTTCATGGTAAGATATAATATGATTTGTGAAGTGTTATGTATTCCTCGTCTACACTTCAAATGAATGTAAATGCGACACTTCCTTGCAAAGAAATAGCGTTTGCAGATGTCTAGGTATCGTAGCAATAGATTACTAATGCTTCTTAAAACGCGATATCGCATCTCATTTCTATGTTTCATGGTAAGGTATAATATGATTTGGGAAATGTCATGTATTCCTCGTCTACACTTCAAATGAATGTAAATGCGACACTTCCTTGCTAGGAAGTAGCGATTGCAGATGTCTAAGTATCGAAGCAATAGAGTTCAAATGCTTCTTAAAACGAGATATTGCATCTCATATCTATGTTTCATGATAATATATAATATTATTTGCGAAGTGTTATGTATTCCTCGTCTACACTTCAAATGAATGTAAACGCGACACTTCCGTGCTAGGAAATAGCGTCTGCAGATGTCTAAGTATCGAAGCAATAGAGTTCAAATGCTTCTTAAAACGAGATATTGCATCTCATATCTATGTTTCATGATAAGATTAATATTCATTGAGAAGTGTTATGCATTCCTCGTATGCGATTCAAATGAATGTAAATGCGACACTTCCTTGCAAGGAAATAGCGTTTGCAGATGTCTACGTATCGTAGCAATAGTGTTCATATGATTCTTAAAACGCGATATCGCATCTCATTTCTATGTTTCATGGTAAGATATAACATGATTTGCGAAGTGATATGTATTCCTCGTCTACACTTCAAATGAATGTAAATGCGACACTTCCTTGCTAGGAAATAGCGTCTGCAGATGTCCAGGTATCGTAGCGATAGAGTTCTAATGCTTCTTTAAACGCGATATCGCATCTCATTTCCATGTTTCATGGTAAGATATAATATTCATTGCGAAGTGTTATGCATTCCTCGTATACGATTCAAATGAATGTAAATGCGACACTTCCTTCCAAGGAAATAGCGTTTGCAGTTGTCTACGTATCGTAGCAATAGAGTTCTTATGATTCTTAAAACGCGAAATCGCATCTCATTTCTATGTTTCATGGTAAGATACAATATGATTTGCGAAGTGTTATGTATTCCACGTCTACACTTCAAATGAATGTAAATGCGACACTTCTTTGCAAGGAAATAGCGTTTGCAGATGTCTACCTATCGTAGCAATTGAGTTCTAATGATTCTTAAAACGCGATATCGCATCTCATTTCTATGTTTCATGGTAAGGTATAATATGATTTGAGAAATGTCATGTATTCCTCGTCTACACTTCAAATGAATGTAAATGCGACACTTCCATGCTAGGAAATAGCGTCTGCAGATGTCTAGGTATCGTAGCAATAGAGTTCTTATGATTCTTAAAACGCGATATCGCATCTCATTTCTATGTTTCATGGTAAGATATAACATGATTTGCCAAGTGTTATGTATTCCTCGTCTACACTTCAAATAAATGTGAATCCGATTCTACCTCGCTAGGAGATAGCGTTTGCAGATGTCTACGTATCGTAGCAATAGCTTTCTAATGCTTCTTAAAACGCGATATCGCATCTCAATTCTATGTTTCATGGTAAGATATAATATGATTTGCGAAGTGTTATGTATTCCCCGTCTAAACTTCAAGTGAATGTAAATGCGACACATCCTTGCAAGGAAATAGCGTTTGCAGATGTCTACGTATCGAAGCAATAGAGTTCAAATGCTTCTGAAAACGAGATATTGCATCTCATATCTATGTTTCATGATAAGATATAATATTCATTGCGAAGTGTTATGCATTCCTCGTATACGATTCAAATGAATGTAAATGCGACACATCCTTGCAAGGAAATAGCGTTTGCAGATGTCTACGTATCGAAGCAATAGAGTTCAAATGCTTCTTAAAACGAGATATCGCGTCCCATTTCTATGTTTCATGGCAAGATATAATATGATTTGCGTAGTGTTATGTATTCCTCGTCTACACTTCAAATGAATGTAAATGCGACACTTCCTTGCTAGGAAATAGCGTCTGCAGATGTCCAGGTATCGTAGCGATAGTGTTCTAATGCTTCTTTAAACGCGATATCGCATCTCATTTCCATGTTTCATGGTAAGATATAATATTCATTGCGAAGTGTTATGCATTCCTCGTATACGATTCAAATGAATGTAAATGCGACACTTCCTTCCAAGGAAATAGCGTTTGCAGTTGTCTACGTATCGTAGCAATAGAGTTCTTATGATTCTTAAAACGCGAAATCGCATCTCATTTCTATGTTTCATGGTAAGATATAATATGATTTGCGAAGTGTTATGTATTCCTCGTCTACACTTCAAATGAATGTAAATGCGACACTTCTTTGCAAGGAAATAGGGTTTGCAGATGTCTACCTATCGTAGCAATTGAGTTCTAATGATTCTTAAAACGCGATATCGCATCTCATTTCTATGTTTCATGGTAAGGTATAATATGATTTGAGAAATGTCATGTATTCCTCGTCTACACTTCAAATGAATGTAAATGCGACACTTCCATGCTAGGAAATAGCGTCTGCAGATGTCTAGGTATCGTAGCAATAGAGTTCTTATGATTCTTAAAACGCGATATCGCATCTCATTTCTATGTTTCATGGTAAGATATAACATGATTTGCGAAGTGTTATGTATTCCTCCTCTACACTTCAAATGAATGTAAATGCGACACATCCTTGCAAGGAAATAGCGTTTGCAGTTGTTTACCTATCGTAGCAATAGTGTTCTAATGCTTCTTAAACCGAGATATCGCATCTCATCCCTATGTTTCATGGTAAGATATAATATGATTTGCGAAGTGTTATGTATTCTTCGTCTACACTTCAAATGAATGTAAATGCGACACTTCCTTGCTAGGAAATAGCGTCTGCAGATGTCTAGGTATCGTAGCAATAGAGTTCAAATGCTTCTGAAAACGAGATATTGCATCTCATATCTATGGTTCATGATAAGATATAATATTCATTGCGAAGTGTTATGCATTCCTCGTATACGATTCAAATGAATGTAAATGCGACACTTCCTTGCAAGGAAATAGCGTTTGCAGATGTCTACGTATTGAAGCAACAGAGTTCAAATGCTTCTTAAAACGAGATATCGCGTCTCATTTCTATGTTTCATGATAAGATATAATATTCATTGCGAAGTGTTATGCATTCCTCGTATGCGATTCAAATGAATGTAAATGCGACACTTCCTTGCAAGGAAAGAGCGTTTTCAGTTGTCTACGTATCGTAGCAATAGAGTTCTTATGATTCTTAAAACGCGATATCGCATCTCATTTCTATCTTTCATGGTAAGATATAATATGATTTACGAAGTGTCATGTATTCCTCGTCTACTAATCAAATGAGTGTAAATGCGACACTTCCTAGCAAGGAAATAGCGTTTGCAGATGTCTACGTATCGTAGCTATAGATTTCTAATGCTTCTTAAAACGCGATATCGCATCTCATTTCTATGTTTCATTGTAAGATATAATATGATTTGCGAAGTGTTATGTATTCCTCGTCTACACTTCAAATGAATGTAAATGCGACACTTCCATGCTAGGAAATAGCGTCTGCAGATGTCTAGGTATCGTAGCGATAGAGTGCTAATGCTTCTTTAAACGCGATATCGCATCTCATTTCTATGTTTCATGGTAAGATATAATATGATTTGTGAAGTGTTATGTATTCCTCGTCTACACTTCAAATGAATGTAAATGCGACACTTCCTTGCAAAGAAATAGCGTTTGCAGATGTCTAGGTATCGTAGCAATAGATTACTAATGCTTCTTAAAACGCGATATCGCATCTCATTTCTATGTTTCATGGTAAGGTATAATATGATTTGAGAAATGTCATGTATTCCTCGTCTACACTTCAAATGAATGTAAATGCGACACTTCCTTGCTAGGAAGTAGCGATTGCAGATGTCTAAGTATCGAAGCAATAGAGTTCAAATGCTTCTTAAAACGAGATATTGCATCTCATATCTATGTTTCATGATAAGATATAATATGATTTGCGAAGTGTTATGTATTCCTCGTCTACACTTCAAATGAATGTAAATGCGACACTTCCTTGCTAGGAAATAGCGTCTGCAGATGTCTAGGTATCGTAGCGATAGAGTTCTAATGCTTCTTTAAACGCGATATCGCATCTCATTTCCATGTTTCATGGTAAGATATAATATTCATTGCGAAGTGTTATGCATTCCTCGTATACGATTCAAATGAATGTAAATGCGACACTTCCTTCCAAGGAAATAGCGTTTGCAGTTGTCTACGTATCGTAGCAATAGAGTTCTTATGATTCTTAAAACGCGAAATCGCATCTCATTTCTATGTTTCATGGTAAGATATAATATGATTTGCGATGTGTTATGTATTCCTCGTCTACACTTCAAATGAATGTAAATGCGACACTTCTTTGCAAGGAAATAGCGTTTGCAGATGTCTACCTATCGTAGCAATTGAGTTCTAATGATTCTTAAAACGCGATATCGCATCTCATTTCTATGTTTCATGGTAAGGTATAATATGATTTGAGAAATGTCATGTATTCCTCGTCTACACTTCAAATGAATGTAAATGCGACACTTCCATGCTAGGAAATAGCGTCTGCAGATATCTAGGTATCGTAGCAATAGAGTTCAAATGCTTCTTAAAACGAGTTATTGCATCTCATATCTATGTTTCATGATAAGATATAATATTCATTGCGAAGTGTTATGCATTCGTCGTCTACGATTCAAATGAATGTAAATGCGACACTTCCTTGCAAGGAAATAGCGTTTGCAGATGTCTACGTATCGTAGCAATAGAGTTCATATGATTCTTAAAACGCGATATCGCACCTCATTTCTATGTTTCATGGTAAGATATAATATGATTTGCGAAGTGTCATGTATTCCTCGTCTACACTTCAAATGAATGTGAATGCGACACTTCCTCGCTAGGAAATAGCGTTTGCAGATGTCTAGGTATCGTAGCAAAAGAGTTCAAATGCTTCTGAAAACGAGATATTGCATCTCATATCTATGTTTCATGATAAGATATAATATTCATTGCGAAGTGTTATGCATTCCTCGTATACGATTCAAATGAATGTAAATGCGACACTTCCTTGCAAGGAAATAGCGTTTGCAGATGTCTACGTATCGAAGCAATAGAGTTCAAATGCTTCTTAAAACGAGATATCGCGTCTCATTTCTATGTTTCATGGCAAGATATAATATGATTTGCGTAGTGTTATGTATTCCTCGTCTACACTTCAAATGAATGTAAATGCGACACTTCCTTGCTAGAAAATAGCGTCTGCAGATGTCTAGGTATCGTAGCGATAGTGTTCTAATGCTTCTTAAAACGCGATATCGCATCTCATTTCTATGTTTCATGGTAAGATATAATATGATTTGCGAAGTGTTATGTATTCCTCCTCTACACTTCAAATGAATGTAAATGCGACACATCCTTGCAAGGAAATAGCGTTTGCAGTTGTTTACCTATCGTAGCAATAGTGTTCTAATGCTTCTTAAACCGAGATATCGCATCTCATCCCTATGTTTCATGGTAAGATATAATATGATTTGCGAAGTGTTATGTATTCTTCGTCTACACTTCAAATGAATGTAAATGCGACACTTCCTTGCTAGGAAATAGCGTCTGCAGATGTCTAGGTATCGTAGCAATAGAGTTCAAATGCTTCTGAAAACGAGATATTGCATCTCATATCTATGTTTCATGATAAGATATAATATTCATTGCGAAGTGTTATGCATTCCTCGTATACGATTCAAATGAATGTAAATGCGACACTTCCTTGCAAGGAAATAGCGTTTGCAGATGTCTACGTATTGAAGCAACAGAGTTCAAATGCTTCTTAAAACGAGATATCGCGTCTCATTTCTATGTTTCATGATAAGATATAATATTCATCGCGAAGTGTTATGCATTCCTCGTATGCGATTCAAATGAATGTAAATGCGACACTTCCTTGCAAGGCAAGAGCGTTTTCAGTTGTCTACGTATCGTAGCAATAGAGTTCTTATGATTCTTAAAACGCGATATCGCATCTCATTTCTATCTTTCATGGTAAGATATAATATGATTTACGAAGTGTCATGTATTCCTCGTCTACTATTCAAATGAGTGTAAATGCGACACTTCCTAGCAAGGAAATAGCGCTTGCAGATGTCTACGTATCGTAGCTATAGATTTCTAATGCTTCTTAAAACGCGATATCGCATCTCATTTCTATGTTTCATTGTAAGATATAATATGATTTGCGAAGTGTTATGTATTCCTCGTCTACACTTCAAATGAATGTAAATGCGACACTTCCATGCTAGGAAATAGCGTCTGCAGATGTCTAGGTATCGTAGCGATAGAGTTCTAATGCTTCTTTAAACGCGATATCGCATCTCATTTCTATGTTTCATGGTAAGATATAATATGATTTGTGAAGTGTTATGTATTCCTCGTCTACACTTCAAATGAATGTAAATGCGACACTTCCTTGCAAAGAAATAGCGTTTGCAGATGTCTAGGTATCGTAGCAATAGATTACTAATGCTTCTTAAAACGCGATATCGCATCTCATTTCTATGTTTCATGGTAAGGTATAATATGATTTGAGA
This sequence comes from Xylocopa sonorina, assembly GCF_050948175.1. NCBI lineage: Eukaryota > Metazoa > Arthropoda > Insecta > Hymenoptera > Apidae > Xylocopa > Xylocopa sonorina. The sequence continues at coordinate 100,852 of NW_027490377.1, forward strand.
AATGTCATGTATTCCTCGTCTACACTTCAAATGAATGTAAATGCGACACTTCCTTGCTAGGAAGTAGCGATTGCAGATGTCTAAGTATCGAAGCAATAGAGTTCAAATGCTTCTTAAAACGAGATATTGCATCTCATATCTATGTTTCATGATAAGATATAATATGACTTGCGAAGTGTTATGTATTCCTCGTCTACACTTCAAATGAATGTAAACGCGACACTTCCGTGCTAGGAAATAGCGTCTGCAGATGTCTAAGTATCGAAGCAATAGAGTTCAAATGCTTCTTAAAACGAGATATTGCATCTCATATCTATGTTTCATGATAAGATATAATATTCATTGCGAAGTGTTATGCATTCCTCGTATGCGATTCAAATGAATGTAAATGCGACACTTCCTTGCAAGGAAATAGCGTTTGCAGATGTCTACGTATCGTAGCAATAGTGTTCATATGATTCTTAAAACGCGATATCGCATCTCATTTCTATGTTTCATGGTAAGATGTAATATGATTTGCGAAGTGTTATGTATTCCTCCCCTACACTTCAAATGAATGTAAATGCGACACTTCCTTGCCAGGAAATAGCGTTTGCCAATGTCTACCTATCGTAGCAATAGTGTTCTAATGCTTCTTAAAACGCGATATCGCACCTCATTTCTATGCTTCATGGTAAGATATAATATGATTTGTGAAGTGTTATGTATTCCTCGTCTACACTTCAAATGAATGTAAATGCGACACTTCCTTGCAAAGAAATAGCGTTTGCAGATGTCTAGGTATCGTAGCAATAGATTTCTAATGCTTCTTAAAACGCGATATCGCATCTCATTTCTATGTTTCATGGTAAGGTATAATATGATTTGAGAAATGTCATGTATTCCTCGTCTACACTTCAAATGAATGTAAATGCGACACTTCCTTGCTAGGAAGTAGCGATTGCAGATGTCTAAGTATCGAAGCAATAGAGTTCAAATGCTTCTTAAAACGAGATATTGCATCTCATATCTATGTTTCATGATAAGATATAATATGATTTGCGAAGTGTTATGTATTCCTCGTCTACACTTCAAATGAATGTAAATGCGACACTTCCTTGCTAGGAAATAGCGTCTGCAGATGTCTAGGTATCGTAGCGATAGAGTTCTAATGCTTCTTTAAACGCGATATCGCATCTCATTTCCATGTTTCATGGTAAGATATAATATTCATTGCGAAGTGTTATGCATTCCTCGTATACGATTCAAATGAATGTAAATGCGACACTTCCTTCCAAGGAAATAGCGTTTGCAGTTGTCTACGTATCGTAGCAATAGAGTTCTTATGATTCTTAAAACGCGAAATCGCATCTCATTTCTATGTTTCATGGTAAGATATAATATGATTTGCGATGTGTTATGTATTCCTCGTCTACACTTCAAATGAATGTAAATGCGACACTTCTTTGCAAGGAAATAGCGTTTGCAGATGTCTACCTATCGTAGCAATTGAGTTCTAATGATTCTTAAAAAGCGATATCGCATCTCATTTCTATGTTTCATGGTAAGGTATAATATGATTTGAGAAATGTCATGTATTCCTCGTCTACACTTCAAATGAATGTAAATGCGACACTTCCATGCTAGGAAATAGCGTCTGCAGATATCTAGGTATCGTAGCAATAGAGTTCAAATGCTTCTTAAAACGAGTTATTGCATCTCATATCTATGTTTCATGATAAGATATAATATTCATTGCGAAGTGTTATGCATTCGTCGTCTACGATTCAAATGAATGTAAATGCGACACTTCCTTGCAAGGAAATAGCGTTTGCAGATGTCTACGTATCGTAGCAATAGAGTTCATATGATTCTTAAAACGCGATATCGCACCTCATTTCTATGTTTCATGGTAAGATATAATATGATTTGCGAAGTGTCATGTATTCCTCGTCTACACTTCAAATGAATGTGAATGCGACACTTCCTCGCTAGGAAATAGCGTTTGCAGATGTCTAGGTATCGTAGCAAAAGAGTTCATATGATTCTTAAAACGCGATATCGCATCTCATTTCTATGTTTCATGGTAAGGTGTAATATGATTTGCGAAGTGTTATGTATTCCACGTCTACACTTCAAATGGATGTAAATGCGACACTTCCTAGCAAGGAAGTAGCGATTGCAGATGTCTACGTATCGAAGCAATAGAGTTCTTATGATTCTTAAAACGCGATATCGCATCTCATTTCTATGTTTCATGGTAAGATATAATATGATTTGCGAAGTGTTATGTATTCCTCGTCTAAACTTCAAGTGAATGTAAATGCGACACATCCTTGCAAGGAAATAGCGTTTGCAGATGTCTACGTATCGAAGCAATAGAGCTCAAATGCTTCTTAAAACGAGATATTGCATCTCATATCTATGTTTCATGATAAGATATGACATGATTTGCGTAGTGTTATGTATTCCTCGTCTACTCTTCAAATGAATGTGAATGCGATACTTCCTCGCTAGGAAATAGCGTTTGCAGATGTCTACGTATCGTAGCAATAGCTTTCTAATGCTTCTTAAAACGCGATATCGCATATCATTTCTATGTTTCATGGTAAGATATAACATGATTTGCGTAGTGTTATGTATTCCTCGTCTACACTTCTAATGAATGTGAATGCGATACTTACTCGCTAGGAAATAGCGTTTGCAGATGTCTACGTATCGTAGCAATAGCTTTCTAATGCTTCTTAAAACGCGATATCGCGTCTCATTTCTATGTTTCATGGTAAGATATAATATGATTGGCGAAGTGTTATGTATTCCTCGTCTACACTTCAAATGAATGTAAATGCGACACTTCCGTGCTAGGAAATTGCGTCTGCAGATGTCTAGGTATCGTAGCGATAGAGTTCTAATGCTTCTTTAAACGCGATATCGCATCTCATTTCCATGTTTCATGGTAAGATATAACATGATTTGCGAAGTGTTATGTATTCCTCGTCTACACTTCAAATGAATGTGAATGCGATACTTCCTCGCTAGGAAATAGCGTATGCAGATGTCTACGTATCGTAGCAATAGCTTTCTAATGCTTCTTAAAACGCGATATCGCATCTCATTTCTATGTTTCATGGTAAGATATAATATGATTTGCGAAGTGCTACGTATTCCTCGTCTACACTTCAAATGAATGTAAATGCGACACTTCCTTGCAAAGAAATAGCGTTTGCAGATATCTACGTATCGTAGCAATAGGTATGTAATGCTTCATAAAACGCGATATCGCATCTCATTTCTACGTTTCATGGTAAGATATAATATGATTTGCGAAGTGTCATGTATTCCTCGTCTACTATTCAAATGAGTGTAAATGCGGCACTTCCTAGCAAGGAGATAGCGTTTGCAGATGTCTACGTATCGTAGCCATAGATTTCAAATGCTTCTTAAAACGCGATATCGCATCTCATTTCTATGTTTCATGGTAAGATATAACATGATTTGCGAAGTGTTATGTATTCCTCGCCTACACTTCAAATGAATGTAAATGCGACACTTCCTTGTAAAGAAATAGCTTTTGCAGATGTCTACGTATAGTAGCAATAGATATGTAATGCTTCTTAAAACGCGATATCGCATCTCATTTCTACGTTTCATGGTAAGATATAATATGATTTGCGAAGTGTCATGTATTCCTCGTCTACTATTCAAATGAGTGTAAATGCGACGCTTCCTAGCAAGGAAATAGCGTTTGCAGATGTCTACGCATCGTAGCTATAGATTTCTAATGCTTCTTAAAACGCGATATCGCATCTCATTTCTATGTTTCATGGTAAGATATAATATGATTTGCGAAGTGTCATGTATTCCTCGTCTACACTTCAAATGAATGTGAATGCGACACTTCCTCGCTAGGAAATAGCGTTTGTAGATGTCTACGTATCGTAGCAATAGAGTTCATATGATACTTAAAACGCGATATCGCATCTCATTTCTATGTTTCATGGTAAGATATAACATGACCTGCGAAGTGTCATGTATTCCTCGTCTACACTTCAAATGAATGTAAATGCGACACTTCCTTGCTAGGAAATAGCGTCTGCAGATGTCTAGGTATCGTAGCAATAGAGTTCTAATGCTTCTCATAACGCGATATCGCATCTCATTTCTACGTTTCATGGTAAGATGTAATATGATTTGCGAAGTGTTATGTATTCCTCGTCTACACTTCAAATGAATATAAATGCGACACTTCCTTGCAAGGAAGTAGCGATTGCAGATGTCTACGTATCGAAGCAATAGAGTTCTTATGATTCTTAAAACGCGATATCGCATCTGATTTCTATGTTTCATGGTAAGATATAATATGGTTTGCGAAGTGTCATGTATTCCTCGTCTACACTTCAAATGAATGTGAATGCGACACTTCCTCGCTAGGAAATAGCGTTTGCAGATGTCTACGTATCGTAGCAATAGAGTTCATATGATTCTTAAAACGCGATATCGCATCTCATTTCTATGTTTCATGGTAAGATATAACATGATTTGCGAAGTGTTATGTATTCCTCGTCTACACTTCAAATGAATGTGAATGCGATACTTCCTCACTAGAAAATAGCGTTTGCAGATGTCTACGTATCGTAGCAATAGCTTTCTAATGCTTCTTAAAACGCGATATCGTATCACATTTCTATGTTTCATGGAAAGATATAATATGATTTGCGAAGTGTTATGCATTCGTCGTCTACGATTCAAATGAATGTAAATGCGACACTTCCTTGCAAGGAAATAGCGTTTGCAGATGTCTACGTATCATAGCAATAGAGTTCTTATGATCCTTAAAACGCGATATCGCATCTCATTTCTATGTTTCATGGTAAGATATAATATGATTTGCGAAGTGTCATGTATTCCTCGTCTACACTTCAAATGAATGTGAATGCGACACTTCCTCGCTAGGAAATAGCGTTTGCAGATGTCTAGGTATCGTAGCAAAAGAGTTCATATGATTCGTAAAACGCGATATCGCATCTCATTTCTATGTTTCATGGTAAGGTGTAATATGATTTGCGAAGTGTTATGTATTCCACGTCTACACTTCAAATGGATGTAAATGCGACACTTCCTAGCAAGGAAGTAACGATTGCAGATGTCTACGTATCGAAGCAATAGAGTTCTTATGATTCTTAAAACGCGATATCGCATCTCATTTCTATGTTTCATGGTAAGATATAATATGATTTGCGAAGAGTTATGTATTCCTCGTCTAAACTTCAAGTGAATGTAAATGCGACACATCCTTGCAAGGAAATAGCGTTTGCAGATGTCTACGTATCGAAGCAATAGAGCTCAAATGCTTCTTAAAACGAGATATTGCATCTCATATCTATGTTTCATGATAAGATATGACATGATTTGCGTAGTGTTATGTATTCCTCGTCTACTCTTCAAATGAATGTGAATGCGATACTTCCTCGCTAGGAAATAGCGTTTGCAGATGTCTACGTATCGTAGCAATAGCTTTCTAATGCTTCTTAAAACGCGATATCGCATATCATTTCTATGTTTCATGGTAAGATATAACATGATTTGCGTAGTGTTATGTATTCCTCGTCTACACTTCTAATGAATGTGAATGCGATACTTACTCGCTAGGAAATAGCGTTTGCAGATGTCTACGTATCGTAGCAATAGCTTTCTAATGCTTCTTAAAACGCGATATCGCGTCTCATTTCTATGTTTCATGGTAAGATATAATATGATTGGCGAAGTGTTATGTATTCCTCGTCTACACTTCAAATGAATGTAAATGCGACACTTCCGTGCTAGGAAATTGCGTCTGCAGATGTCTAGGTATCGTAGCGATAGAGTTCTAATGCTTCTTTAACGCGATATCGCATCTCATTTCCATGTTTCATGGTAAGATATAATATGATTTGCGAAGTGTTATGTATTCCTCGTCTACACTTCAAATGAATGTGAATGCGATACTTCCTCACTAGAAAATAGCGTTTGCAGATGTCTACGTATCGTAGCAATAGCTTTCTAATGCTTCTTAAAACGCGATATCGCATATCATTTCTATGTTTCATGGTAAGATGTAATATGATTTGCGAAGTGTTATGTATTCCTCGTCTGCACTTCAAATGAATGTGAATGCGATACTTCCTCACTAGAAAATAGCGTTTGCAGATGTCTACGTATCGTAGCAATAGCTTTCTAATGCTTCTTAAAACGCGATATCGCATCTCATTTCTATGTTTCATGGTAAGATATAATATGATTTGCGAAGTGTCATGTATTCCTCGTCTACACTTCAAATGAATGTGAATGCGACACTTCCTCGCTAGGAAATAGCGTTTGCAGATGTCTACGTATCGTAGCAATAGAGTTCATATGATTCTTAAAACGTGATATCGCATCTCATTTCTATGTTTCATGGTAAGATATAACATGATTTGCGAAGTGTTATGTATTCCTCGTCTACACTTCAAATGAATGTGAATGCGATACTTCCTCGCTAGGAAATAGCGTATGCAGATGTCTACGTATCGTAGCAATAGCTTTCTAATGCTTCTTAAAACGCGATATCGCATCTCATTTCTATGTTTCATGGTAAGATATAATATGATTTGCGAAGTGCTACGTATTCCTCGTCTACACTTCAAATGAATGTAAATGCGACACTTCCTTGCAAAGAAATAGCGTTTGCAGATATCTACGTATCGTAGCAATAGGTATGTAATGCTTCATAAAACGCGATATCGCATCTCATTTCTACGTTTCATGGTAAGATATAATATGATTTGCGAAGTGTCATGTATTCCTCGTCTACTATTCAAATGAGTGTAAGTGCGACACTTCCTAGCAAGGAGATAGCGTTTGCAGATGTCTACGTATCGTAGCCATAGATTTCAAATGCTTCTTAAAACGCGATATCGCATCTCATTTCTATGTTTCATGGTAAGATATAACATGATTTGCGAAGTGTTATGTATTCCTCGCCTACACTTCAAATGAATGTAAATGCGACACTTCCTTGCAAAGAAATAGCTTTTTCAGATGTCTACGTATAGTAGCAATAGATATGTAATGCTTCTTAAAACGCGATATCGCATCTCATTTCTACGTTTCATGGTAAGATATAATATGATTTGCGAAGTGTCATGTATTCCTCGTCTACTATTCAAATGAGTGTAAATGCGACACTTCCTAGCAAGGAAATAGCGTTTGCAGATGTCTACGTATCGAAGCAATAGAGCTCAAATGCTTCTTAAAACGAGATATTGCATCTCATATCTATGTTTCATGATAAGATATGACATGATTTGCGTAGTGTTATGTATTCCTCGTCTACTCTTCAAATGAATGTGAATGCGATACTTCCTCGCTAGGAAATAGCGTTTGCAGATGTCTACGTATCGTAGCAATAGCTTTCTAATGCTTCTTAAAACGCGATATCGCATATCATTTCTATGTTTCATGGTAAGATATAACATGATTTGCGTAGTGTTATGTATTCCTCGTCTACACTTCTAATGAATGTGAATGCGATACTTACTCGCTAGGAAATAGCGTTTGCAGATGTCTACGTATCGTAGCAATAGCTTTCTAATGCTTCTTAAAACGCGATATCGCGTCTCATTTCTATGTTTCATGGTAAGATATAATATGATTGGCGAAGTGTTATGTATTCCTCGTCTACACTTCAAATGAATGTAAATGCGACACTTCCGTGCTAGGAAATTGCGTCTGCAGATGTCTAGGTATCGTAGCGATAGAGTTCTAATGCTTCTTTAAACGCGATATCGCATCTCATTTCCATGTTTCATGGTAAGATATAATATGATTTGCGAAGTGTTATGTATTCCTCGTCTACACTTCAAATGAATGTGAATGCGATACTTCCTCACTAGAAAATAGCGTTTGCAGATGTCTACGTATCGTAGCAATAGCTTTCTAATGCTTCTTAAAACGCGATATTGCATATCATTTCTATGTTTCATGGTAAGATGTAATATGATTTGCGAAGTGTTATGTATTCCTCGTCTGCACTTCAAATGAATGTGAATGCGATACTTCCTCACTAGAAAATAGCGTTTGCAGATGTCTACGTATCGTAGCAATAGCTTTCTAATGCTTCTTAAAACGCGATATCGCATCTCATTTCTATGTTTCATGGTAAGATATAATATGATTTGCGAAGTGTCATGTATTCCTCGTCTACACTTCAAATGAATGTGAATGCGACACTTCCTCGCTAGGAAATAGCGTTTGCAGATGTCTACGTATCGTAGCAATAGAGTTCGTATGATTCTTAAAACGTGATATCGCATCTCATTTCTATGTTTCATGGTAAGATATAACATGATTTGCGAAGTGTTATGTATTCCTCGTCTACACTTCAAATGAATGTGAATGCGATACTTCCTCGCTAGGAAATAGCGTATGCAGATGTCTACGTATCGTAGCAATAGCTTTCTAATGCTTCTTAAAACGCGATATCGCATCTCATTTCTATGTTTCATGGTAAGATATAATATGATTTGCGAAGTGCTACGTATTCCTCGTCTACACTTCAAATGAATGTAAATGCGACACTTCCTTGCAAAGAAATAGCGTTTGCAGATATCTACGTATCGTAGCAATAGGTATGTAATGCTTCATAAAACGCGATATCGCATCTCATTTCTACGTTTCATGGTAAGATATAATATGATTTGCGAAGTGTCATGTATTCCTCGTCTACTATTCAAATGAGTGTAAATGCGACACTTCCTAGCAAGGAGATAGCGTTTGCAGATGTCTACGTATCGTAGCCATAGATTTCAAATGCTTCTTAAAACGCGATATCGCATCTCATTTCTATGTTTCATGGTAAGATATAACATGATTTGCGAAGTGTTATGTATTCCTCGCCTACACTTCAAATGAATGTAAATGCGACACTTCCTTGCAAAGAAATAGCTTTTTCAGATGTCTACGTATAGTAGCAATAGATATGTAATGCTTCTTAAAACGCGATATCGCATCTCATTTCTACGTTTCATGGTAAGATATAATATGATTTGCGAAGTGTCATGTATTCCTCGTCTACTATTCAAATGAGTGTAAATGCGACACTTCCTAGCAAGGAAATAGCGTTTGCAGATGTCTACGTATCGAAGCAATAGAGCTCAAATGCTTCTTAAAACGAGATATTGCATCTCATATCTATGTTTCATGATAAGATATGACATGATTTGCGTAGTGTTATGTATTCCTCGTCTACTCTTCAAATGAATGTGAATGCGATACTTCCTCGCTAGGAAATAGCGTTTGCAGATGTCTACGTATCGTAGCAATAGCTTTCTAATGCTTCTTAAAACGCGATATCGCATATCATTTCTATGTTTCATGGTAAGATATAACATGATTTGCGTAGTGTTATGTATTCCTCGTCTACACTTCTAATGAATGTGAATGCGATACTTACTCGCTAGGAAATAGCGTTTGCAGATGTCTACGTATCGTAGCAATAGCTTTCTAATGCTTCTTAAAACGCGATATCGCGTCTCATTTCTATGTTTCATGGTAAGATATAATATGATTGGCGAAGTGTTATGTATTCCTCGTCTACACTTCAAATGAATGTAAATGCGACACTTCCGTGCTAGGAAATTGCGTCTGCAGATGTCTAGGTATCGTAGCGATAGAGTTCTAATGCTTCTTTAAACGCGATATCGCATCTCATTTCCATGTTTCATGGTAAGATATAATATGATTTGCGAAGTGTTATGTATTCCTCGTCTACACTTCAAATGAATGTGAATGCGATACTTCCTCACTAGAAAATAGCGTTTGCAGATGTCTACGTATCGTAGCAATAGCTTTCTAATGCTTCTTAAAACGCGATATTGCATATCATTTCTATGTTTCATGGTAAGATGTAATATGATTTGCGAAGTGTTATGTATTCCTCGTCTGCACTTCAAATGAATGTGAATGCGATACTTCCTCACTAGAAAATAGCGTTTGCAGATGTCTACGTATCGTAGCAATAGCTTTCTAATGCTTCTTAAAACGCGATATCGCATCTCATTTCTATGTTTCATGGTAAGATATAATATGATTTGCGAAGTGTCATGTATTCCTCGTCTACACTTCAAATGAATGTGAATGCGACACTTCCTCGCTAGGAAATAGCGTTTGCAGATGTCTACGTATCGTAGCAATAGAGTTCGTATGATTCTTAAAACGTGATATCGCATCTCATTTCTATGTTTCATGGTAAGATATAACATGATTTGCGAAGTGTTATGTATTCCTCGTCTACACTTCAAATGAATGTGAATGCGATACTTCCTCGCTAGGAAATAGCGTATGCAGATGTCTACGTATCGTAGCAATAGCTTTCTAATGCTTCTTAAAACGCGATATCGCATCTCATTTCTATGTTTCATGGTAAGATATAATATGATTTGCGAAGTGCTACGTATTCCTCGTCTACACTTCAAATGAATGTAAATGCGACACTTCCTTGCAAAGAAATAGCGTTTGCAGATATCTACGTATCGTAGCAATAGGTATGTAATGCTTCATAAAACGCGATATCGCATCTCATTTCTACGTTTCATGGTAAGATATAATATGATTTGCGAAGTGTCATGTATTCCTCGTCTACTATTCAAATGAGTGTAAATGCGACACTTCCTAGCAAGGAGATAGCGTTTGCAGATGTCTACGTATCGTAGCCATAGATTTCAAATGCTTCTTAAAACGCGATATCGCATCTCATTTCTATGTTTCATGGTAAGATATAACATGATTTGCGAAGTGTTATGTATTCCTCGCCTACACTTCAAATGAATGTAAATGCGACACTTCCTTGCAAAGAAATAGCTTTTTCAGATGTCTACGTATAGTAGCAATAGATATGTAATGCTTCTTAAAACGCGATATCGCATCTCATTTCTACGTTTCATGGTAAGATATAATATGATTTGCGAAGTGTCATGTATTCCTCGTCTTCTATTCAAATGAGTGTAAATGCGACACTTCCTAGCAAGGAAATAGCGTTTGCAGATGTCAACGTATCGTAGCTATAGATTTCTAATGCTTCTTAAAACGCGATATCGCATCTCATTTCTATGTTTCATGGTAAGATATAATATGATTTGCGAAGTGTCATGTATTCCTCGTCTACACTTCAAATGAATGTGAATGCGACACTTCCTCGCTAGGAAATAGCGTTTGTAGATGTCTACGTATCGTAGCAATAGAGTTCATATGATTCTTAAAACGCGATATCGCATCTCATTTCTATGTTTCATGGTAAGATATAACATGATCTGCGAAGTGTCATGTATTCCTCGTCTACACTTCAAATGAATGTAAATGCGACACTTCCTTGCTAGGAAATAGCGTCTGCAGATGCCTAGGTATCGTAGCAATAGAGTTCTAATGCTTCTCATAACGCGATATCGCATCTCATTTCTACGTTTCATGGTAAGATGTAATATGATTTGCGAAGTGTTATGTATTCCTCGTCTACACTTCAAATGAATATAAATGCGACACTTCCTTGCAAGGAAGTAGCGATTGCAGATGTCTACGTATCGAAGCAATAGAGTTCTTATGATTCTTAAAACGCGATATCGCATCTCATTTCTATGTTTCATGGTAAGATATAATATGGTTTGCGAAGTGTCATGTATTCCTCGTCTACACTTCAAATGAATGTGAATGCGACACTTCCTCGCTAGGAAATAGCGTTTGCAGATGTCTACGTATCGTAGCAATAGAGTTCATATGATTCTTAAAACGCGATATCGCATCTCATTTCTATGTTTCATGGTAAGATATAACATGATTTGCGAAGTGTTATGTATTCCTCGTCTACACTTCAAATGAATGTGAATGCGATACTTCCTCACTAGAAAATAGCGTTTGCAGATGTCTACGTATCGTAGCAATAGCTTTCTAATGCTTCTTAAAACGCGATATCGCGTCTCATTTCTATGTTTCATGGTAAGATATAATATGATTGGCGAAGTGTTATGTATTCCTCGTCTACACTTCAAATGAATGTAAATGCGACACTTCCGTGCTAGGAAATTGCGTCTGCAGATGTCTAGGTATCGTAGCGATAGAGTTCTAATGCTTCTTTAAACGCGATATCGCATCTCATTTCCATGTTTCATGGTAAGATATAATATGATTTGCGAAGTGTTATGTATTCCTCGTCTACACTTCAAATGAATGTGAATGCGATACTTCCTCACTAGAAAATAGCGTTTGCAGATGTCTACGTATCGTAGCAATAGCTTTCTAATGCTTCTTAAAACGCGATATCGCATATCATTTCTATGTTTCATGGTAAGATGTAATATGATTTGCGAAGTGTTATGTATTCCTCGTCTGCACTTCAAATGAATGTGAATGCGATACTTCCTCACTAGAAAATAGCGTTTGCAGATGTCTACGTATCGTAGCAATAGCTTTCTAATGCTTCTTAAAACGCGATATCGCATCTCATTTCTATGTTTCATGGTAAGATATAATATGATTTGCGAAGTGTCATGTATTCCTCGTCTACACTTCAAATGAATATAAATGCGACACTTCCTTGCAAGGAAGTAGCGATTGCAGATGTCTACGTATCGAAGCAATAGAGTTCTTATGATTCTTAAAACGCGATATCGCATCTCATTTCTATGTTTCATGGTAAGATATAACATGATTTGCGAAGTGTTATGTATTCCTCGCCTACACTTCAAATGAATGTAAATGCGACACTTCCTTGCAAAGAAATAGCTTTTTCAGATGTCTACGTATAGTAGCAATAGATATGTAATGCTTCTTAAAACGCGATATCGCATCTCATTTCTACGTTTCATGGTAAGATATAATATGATTTGCGAAGTGTCATGTATTCCTCGTCTTCTATTCAAATGAGTGTAAATGCGACACTTCCTAGCAAGGAAATAGCGTTTGCAGATGTCAACGTATCGTAGCTATAGATTTCTAATGCTTCTTAAAACGCGATATCGCATCTCATTTCTATGTTTCATGGTAAGATATAATATGATTTGCGAAGTGTCATGTATTCCTCGTCTACACTTCAAATGAATGTGAATGCGACACTTCCTCGCTAGGAAATAGCGTTTGTAGATGTCTACGTATCGTAGCAATAGAGTTCATATGATTCTTAAAACGCGATATCGCATCTCATTTCTATGTTTCATGGTAAGATATAACATGATCTGCGAAGTGTCATGTATTCCTCGTCTACACTTCAAATGAATGTAAATGCGACACTTCCTTGCTAGGAAATAGCGTCTGCAGATGCCTAGGTATCGTAGCAATAGAGTTCTAATGCTTCTCATAACGCGATATCGCATCTCATTTCTACGTTTCATGGTAAGATGTAATATGATTTGCGAAGTGTTATGTATTCCTCGTCTACACTTCAAATGAATATAAATGCGACACTTCCTTGCAAGGAAGTAGCGATTGCAGATGTCTACGTATCGAAGCAATAGAGTTCTTATGATTCTTAAAACGCGATATCGCATCTCATTTCTATGTTTCATGGTAAGATATAATATGGTTTGCGAAGTGTCATGTATTCCTCGTCTACACTTCAAATGAATGTGAATGCGACACTTCCTCGCTAGGAAATAGCGTTTGCAGATGTCTACGTATCGTAGCAATAGAGTTCATATGATTCTTAAAACGCGATATCGCATCTCATTTCTATGTTTCATGGTAAGATATAACATGATTTGCGAAGTGTTATGTATTCCTCGTCTACACTTCAAATGAATGTGAATGCGATACTTCCTCACTAGAAAATAGCGTTTGCAGATGTCTACGTATCGTAGCAATAGCTTTCTAATGCTTCTTAAAACGCGATATCGCGTCTCATTTCTATGTTTCATGGTAAGATATAATATGATTGGCGAAGTGTTATGTATTCCTCGTCTACACTTCAAATGAATGTAAATGCGACACTTCCGTGCTAGGAAATTGCGTCTGCAGATGTCTAGGTATCGTAGCGATAGAGTTCTAATGCTTCTTTAAACGCGATATCGCATCTCATTTCCATGTTTCATGGTAAGATATAATATGATTTGCGAAGTGTTATGTATTCCTCGTCTACACTTCAAATGAATGTGAATGCGATACTTCCTCACTAGAAAATAGCGTTTGCAGATGTCTACGTATCGTAGCAATAGCTTTCTAATGCTTCTTAAAACGCGATATCGCATATCATTTCTATGTTTCATGGTAAGATGTAATATGATTTGCGAAGTGTTATGTATTCCTCGTCTGCACTTCAAATGAATGTGAATGCGATACTTCCTCACTAGAAAATAGCGTTTGCAGATGTCTACGTATCGTAGCAATAGCTTTCTAATGCTTCTTAAAACGCGATATCGCATCTCATTTCTATGTTTCATGGTAAGATATAATATGATTTGCGAAGTGTCATGTATTCCTCGTCTACTATTCAAATGAGTGTAAATGCGACACTTCCTAACAAGGAAATAGCGTTTGCAGATGTCTACGTATCGTAGCTATAGATTTCTAATGCTTCTTAAAACGCGATATCGCATCTCATTTCTATGTTTCATGGTAAGATATAATATGATTTGCGAAGTGTCATGTATTCCTCGTCTACACTTCAAACGAATGTGAATGCGACACTTCCTCGCTAGGAAATAGCGTTTGTAGATGTCTACGTATCGTAGCAATAGAGTTCATATGATTCTTAAAACGCGATATCGCATCTCATTTCTATGTTTCATGGTAAGATATAACATGATCTGCGAAGTGTCATGTATTCCTCGTCTACACTTCAAATGAATGTAAATGCGACACTTCCTTGCTAGGAAATAGCGTCTGCAGATGTCTAGGTATCGTAGCAATAGAGTTCTAATGCTTCTCATAACGCGATATCGCATTTCATTTCTACGTTTCATGGTAAGATGTAATATGATTTGCGAAGTGTTATGTATTCCTCGTCTACACTTCAAATGAATATAAATGCGACACTTCCTTGCAAGGAAGAAGCGATTGCAGATGTCTACGTATCGAAGCAATAGAGTTCTTATGATTCTTAAAACGCGATATCGCATCTCATTTCTATGTTTCATGGTAAGATATAATATGGTTTGCGAAGTGTCATGTATTCCTCGTCTACACTTCAAATGAATGTGAATGCGACACTTCCTCGCTAGGAAATAGCGTTTGCAGATGTCTACGTATCGTAGCAATAGAGTTCATATGATTCTTAAAACGCGATATCGCATCTCATTTCTATGTTTCATGGTAAGATATAACATGATTTGCGAAGTGTCATGTATTCCTCGTCTACACTTCAAATGAATGTGAATGCGATACTTCCTCACTAGAAAATAGCGTTTGTAGATGTCTACGTATCGTAGCAATAGCTTTCTAATGCTTCTTAAAACGCGATATCGCATAACATTTCTATGTTTCATGGAAAGATATAATATGATTTGCGAAGTGTTATGCATTCGTCGTCTACGATTCAAATGAATGTAAATGCGACACTTCCTTGCAAGGAAATAGCGTTTTCAGATGTCTACGTATCGTAGCAATAGAGTTCTTATGATCCTTAAAACGCGATATCGCATCTCATTTCTATGTTTCATGGTAAGATATAATATGATTTGCGAAGTGTCATGTATTCCTCGTCTACACTTCAAATGAATGTGAATGCGACACTTCCTCGCTAGGAAATAGCGTTTGCAGATGTCTAGGTATCGTAGCAAAAGAGTTCATATGATTCTTAAAACGCGATATCGCATCTCATTTCTATGTTTCATGGTAAGGTGTAATATGATTTGCGAAGTGTTATGTATTCCACGTCTACACTTCAAATGGATGTAAATGCGACACTTCCTAGCAAGGAAGTAGCGATTGCAGATGTCTACGTATCGAAGCAATAGAGTTCTTATGATTCTTAAAACGCGATATCGCATCTCATTTCTATGTTTCATGGTAAGATATAATATGATTTGCGAAGTGTCATGTATTCCTCGTCTACACTTCAAATGAATGTGAATGCGACACTTCCTCGCTAGGAAATAGCGTTTGCAGATGTCTACGTATCGTAGCAATAGAGTTCATATGATTCTTAAAACGCGATATCGCATCTCATTTCAATGTTTCATGGTAAGATATAACATGATTTGCGAAGTGTTATGTATTCCTCGTCTACACTTCAAATGAATGTGAATGCGATACTTCCTCGCTAGGAAATAGCGTATGCAGATGTCTACGTATCGTAGCAATAGCTTTCTAATGCTTCTTAAAACGCGATATCGCATCACATTTCTATGTTTCATGGTAAGATATAGTATGATTTGCGAAGTGTTATGTATTCATCGTCTACACTTCAAATGAATGTAAATGCGACACTTCCTTGCAAGGAAATAGCGTTTGCAGTTGTCTACCTATCGTAGCAATAGTGTTCTAATGCTTCTTAAAACGAGATATCGCATCTCATTTCTATGTTTCATGGTAAGATATAATATGATTTGCGAAGTGTTATGTATTCCTCGTCTACACATCAAATGAATGTAAATGCGACACTTCCTTGCAAGGAAATAGCGTTTGCTGATGTCTACGTATCGAAGCAATAGAGTTCAAATGCTTCTTAAAACGAGATATTGCATCTCATATCTATGTTTCATGATAAGATATAATATTCATTTTTGAAGTCTTATGCATTCCTCGTATGCGATTCAAATGAATGTAAATGCAACACTTCCTTGCAAGGAAATAGCGTTTGCAGTTGTCTACGTATCGTAGCAATAGAGTTCTTATGATACTTAAAACGCGATATCGCATCTCATTTCTATGTTTCATGGTAAGATATAATATGATTTGTGAAGTGTTATGTATTCCTCGTCTACACTTCAAATGAATGTGAATGCGATACTTCCTCGCTAGGAAATAGCGTATGCAGATGTCTACGTATCGTAGCAATAGCTTTCTAATGCTTCTTAAAACGCGATATCGCACCTCATTTCTATGTTTCATGGTAAGATATAATATGATTTGCGAAGTGCTACGTATTCCTCGTCTACACTTCAAATGAATGTAAATGCGACACTTCCTTGCAAAGAAATAGCGTTTGCAGATATCTACGTATCGTAGCAATAGGTATGTAATACTTCATAAAACGCGATATCGCATCTCATTTCTACGTTTCATGGTAAGATATAATATGATTTGCGAAGTGTCATGTATTCCTCGTCTACACTTCAAATGAATGTAAATGCGACACTTCCTAGCAAGGAGATAGCGTTTGCAGATGTCTACGTATCGTAGCCATAGATTTCAAATGCTTCTTAAAACGCGATATCGCATCTCATTTCTATGTTTCATGGTAAGATATAACATGATTTGCGAAGTGTTATGTATTCCTCGCCTACACTTCAAATGAATGTAAATGCGACACTTCCTTGCAAAGAAATAGCTTTTGCAGATGTCTACGTATAGTAGCAATAGATATGTAATGCTTCTTAAAACGCGATATCGCATCTCATTTTTACGTTTCATGGTAAGATATAATATGATTTGCGAAGTGTCATGTATTCCTCGTCTACTATTCAAATGAGTGTAAATGCGACACTTCCTAGCAAGGAAATAGCGTTTGCAGATGTCTACGTATCGTAGCTATAGATTTCTAATGCTTCTTAAAACGCGATATCGCATCTCATTTCTATGTTTCATGGTAAGATATAATATGATTTGCGAAGTGTCATGTATTCCTCGTCTACACTTCAAATGAATGTAAATGCGACACTTCCTTGCAAGGAAATAGCGTTTGCAGTTGTCTACGTATCGTAGCAATAGAGTTCTTATGATTCTTAAAACGCGATATCGCATCTCATTTCTATGTTTCATGGTAAGATATAATATGATCTGTGAAGTGTTATGTATTCCTCGTCTACACTTCAAATGAATGTAAATGCGACACTTCCTTGCTAGGAAATAGCGTCTGCAGATGTCTAGGTATCGTAGCAATACAGTTCTAATGCTTCTTATAACGCGATATCGCATCTCATTTCTATGTTTCTTGGTAAGGTGTAATATGATTTGCGAAGTGTTATGTATTCCACGTCTACACTTCAAATGGATGTAAATGCGACACTTCCTTGCAAGGAAGTAGCGATTGCAGATGTCTACGTATCGAAGCAATAGAGTTCTTATGATTCTTAAAACGCGATATCGCATCTCATTTCTATGTTTCATGGTAAGATATAATATGATTTGCGAAGTGTCATGTATTCCTCGTCTACACTTCAAATGAATGTGAATGCGACACTTCCTCGCTAGGAAATAGCGTTTGCAGATGTCTACGTATCGTAGCAATAAAGTTCATATGATACTTAAAACGCGATATCGCATCTCATTTCTATGTTTCATGGTAAGATATAACATGATTTGCGAAGTGTTATGTATTCCTCGTCTACACCTCAAATGAATGTGAATGCGATACTTCCACGCTAGGAAATAGCGTATGCAGATGTCTACGTATCGTAGCAATAGCTTTCTAATGCTTCTTAAAACGCGATATCGCATCACATTTCTATGTTTCATGGTAAGATATAATATGATTTGCGAAGTATTATGTATTCCTCGTCTACACTTCAAATGAATGTAAATGCGACACTTCCTTGCAAGGAAATAGCGTTTGCAGATGTCTACCTATCGTAGCAATAGAGTTCTAATGCTTCTTAAAGCGCGATATCGCATCTCATTTCTATGTTTCATGGTAAAATATAATATGATTTGCGAAGTGTTATGTATTCCTCGTCAACACTTCAAATGAATGTAAATGCGACACTTCCTTGCAAAGAAATAGCGTTTGCAGATGTCTACGTATCGTAGCAATAGATATGTAATGCTTCTTAAAACGCGATATCGCATCTCATTTCTATGTTTCATGGTAAGATATAATATGATTTGCGAAGTGTCATGTATTCCTCGTCTACATTTCAAATGAATGTAAATGCGACACTTCCTTGCTAGGAAATAGCGTCTGCAGATGTCTAGGTATCGTAGCAATAGAGTTCTAATGCTTCTTATAACGAGATATCGCATCTCATTTCTATGTTTCATGGTAAGATGTAATATGATTTGCGAAGTGTTATGTATTCCTCGTCTACACTTCAAATGAATGTAAATGCGACACTTCCTTGCAAGGAAGTAGAGATTGCAGATGTCTACGTATCGAAGCACTAGGATTCTTATGATTATTAAAACGCGATATCGCATCTCATTTCTATGTTTCATGGTAAGATATAATATAACTTGCGAAGTGTCATGTATTCCTCGTCTACACTTCAAATGAATGTGAATGCGACACTTCCTCGCTAGGAAATAGCGTTTGCAGATGTCTACGTATCGTAGCAATAGCTTTCTAATGCTTCTTAAAACGCGATATCGCATCTCATTTCTATGTTTCATGGTAAGATATAATATGATTTGCGAAGTGCTACGTATTCCTCGTCTACACTTCAAATGAATGTAAATGCGACACTTCCTTGCATAGAAATAGCGTTTGCAGATATCTACGTATCGTAGCAAGAGGTATGTAATGCTTCATAAAACGCGATATCGCATCTCATTTCTACGTTTCATGGTAAGATATAATATGATTTGCGAAGTGTCATGTATTCCTCGTCTACATTTCAAATGAATGTAAATGCGACACTTCCTTGCAAAGAAATAGCTTTTGCAGATGTCTACGTATAGTAGCAATAGATATGTAATGCTTCTTAAAACGCGATATCGCATCTCATTTTTACGTTTCATGGTAAGATATAATATGATTTGCGAAGTGTCATGTATTCCTCGTCTACTATTCAAATGAGTGTAAATGCGACACTTCCTAGCAAGGAAATAGCGTTTGCAGATGTCTACGTATCGTAGCTATAGATTTCTAATGCTTCTTAAAACGCGATATCGCATCTCATTTCTATGTTTCATGGTAAGATATAATATGATTTGCGAAGTGTCATGTATTCCTCGTCTACACTTCAAATGAATGTAAATGCGACACTTCCTTGCAAGGAAATAGCGTTTGCAGTTGTCTACGTATCGTAGCAATAGAGTTCTTATGATTCTTAAAACGCGATATCGCATCTCATTTCTATGTTTCATGGTAAGATATAATATGATCTGTGAAGTGTTATGTATTACTCGTCTACACTTCAAATGAATGTAAATGCGACACTTCCTTGCTAGGAAATAGCGTCTGCAGATGTCTAGGTATCGTAGCAATACAGTTCTAATGCTTCTTATAACGCGATATCGCATCTCATTTCTATGTTTCTTGGTAAGGTGTAATATGATTTGCGAAGTGTTATGTATTCCACGTCTACACTTCAAATGGATGTAAATGCGACACTTCCTTGCAAGGAAGTAGCGATTGCAGATGTCTACGTATCGAAGCAATAGAGTTCTTATGATTCTTAAAACGCGATATCGCATCTCATTTCTATGTTTCATGGTAAGATATAATATGATTTGCGAAGTGTCATGTATTCCTCGTCTACACTTCAAATGAATGTGAATGCGACACTTCCTCGCTAGGAAATAGCGTTTGCAGATGTCTACGTATCGTAGCAATAAAGTTCATATGATACTTAAAACGCGATATCGCATCTCATTTCTATGTTTCATGGTAAGATATAACATGATTTGCGAAGTGTTATGTATTCCTCGTCTACACCTCAAATGAATGTGAATGCGATACTTCCACGCTAGGAAATAGCGTATGCAGATGTCTACGTATCGTAGCAATAGCTTTCTAATGCTTCTTAAAACGCGATATCGCATCACATTTCTATGTTTCATGGTAAGATATAATATGATTTGCGAAGTATTATGTATTCCTCGTCTACACTTCAAATGAATGTAAATGCGACACTTCCTTGCAAGGAAATAGCGTTTGCAGATGTCTACCTATCGTAGCAATAGAGTTCTAATGCTTCTTAAAGCGCGATATCGCATCTCATTTCTATGTTTCATGGTAAAATATAATATGATTTGCGAAGTGTTATGTATTCCTCGTCAACACTTCAAATGAATGTAAATGCGACACTTCCTTGCAAAGAAATAGCGTTTGCAGATGTCTACGTATCGTAGCAATAGATATGTAATGCTTCTTAAAACGCGATATCGCATCTCATTTCTATGTTTCATGGTAAGATATAATATGATTTGCGAAGTGTCATGTATTCCTCGTCTACATTTCAAATGAATGTAAATGCGACACTTCCTTGCTAGGAAATAGCGTCTGCAGATGTCTAGGTATCGTAGCAATAGAGTTCTAATGCTTCTTATAACGAGATATCGCATCTCATTTCTATGTTTCATGGTAAGATGTAATATGATTTGCGAAGTGTTATGTATTCCTCGTCTACACTTCAAATGAATGTAAATGCGACACTTCCTTGCAAGGAAGTAGAGATTGCAGATGTCTACGTATCGAAGCACTAGGATTCTTATGATTATTAAAACGCGATATCGCATCTCATTTCTATGTTTCATGGTAAGATATAATATAACTTGCGAAGTGTCATGTATTCCTCGTCTACACTTCAAATGAATGTGAATGCGACACTTCCTCGCTAGGAAATAGCGTTTGCAGATGTCTACGTATCGTAGCAATAGCTTTCTAATGCTTCTTAAAACGCGATATCGCATCTCATTTCTATGTTTCATGGTAAGATATAATATGATTTGCGAAGTGTGATGTATTCCTCGTCAACACTTCAAACGAATGTAAATGCGACACTTCCTTGCTAGGAAATAGCGTCTGCAGATGTCTAGGTATCGTAGCAATAGAGTTCTTATGATTCTTAAAACGCGATATCGCATCTCATTTCTATGTTTCATGGTAAGATATAACATGATTTGCGAAGTGTTATGTATTCCTCGTCAACACTTCAAATGAATGTGAATGCGATACTTCCTCGCTAGGAAATATCGTTTGCAGATGTCTACGTATCGTAGCAATAGCTTTCTAATGCTTCTTAAAACGCGATATCGCATCTCATTTCTACGTTTCATGGTAAGATATAATATGATTTGCGAAGTGTGATGTATTCCTCGTCAACACTTCAAACGAATGTAAATGCGACACTTCCTTGCTAGGAAATAGCGTCTGCAGATGTCTAGGTATCGTAGCAATAGAGTTCTTATGATTCTTAAAACGCGATATCGCATCTCATTTCTATGTTTCATGGTAAGATATAACATGATTTGCGAAGTGTCATGTATTCCTCGTCTACACTTCAAATGAATGTAAATGCGACACTTCCCTGCTAGGAAATAGCGTCTGCAGATGTCTAGGTATCGTAGGAATAGAGTTCTAATGCTTCTTAAAACGCGATATCGCATCTCATTTCTATGTTTCGTGGTAAGATGTAATATGGTTTGCGAAGTGTTATGTATTCCTCGTCTACACTTCAAATGAATGTAAATGCGACACTTCCTTGCTAGGAAATAGCGTCTGCAGATGTCTAGGTATCGTAGCAATAGTGTTCTAATGCTTCTTGAAACGCGATATCGCATCTCATTTCTACGTTTCATGGTAAGATGTAATATGATTTGCGAAGTGTTATGTATTCCTCGTCTACACTTCAAATGAGTGCAAATGCGACACTTCCTAGCAAGGAAATAGCGTTTGCAGATGTCTACGTATCGTAGCGATAGAGATATAATGCTCCTTAAAACGCGATATCGCATCTCATTTCCATGTTTCATGGTAAGATATAATACGATTTGCGAAGTATTATGTATTCCTCGTCTACACTTCAAATGAATGTAAATGCGACACTTCCTTGCAAGGAAATAGCGTTTGCAGATGTCTACCTATCGTAGCAATAGAGTTCTAATGCTTCTTAAAACGCGAAATCGCATCTCATTTCTATATTTCATGGTAAGATATAATATGATTTGCGAAGTTTTATGCATTCCTCGTCTACGATTCAAATGAATGTAAATGCGACACTTCCTTGCAAGGAAATAGCGTTTGCAGATGTCTACGTATCGTAGCAATAGAGTTCATATGATTCTTAAAACGCGATATCGCATCTTATTTCTATGATTCATGGTAAGATATAACATGATTTGCGAAGTGTTATGTATTCCTCGTCTACACTTGAAATGAATGTGAATGCGACACTTCCTCGCTAGGAAATAGCGTTTGCAGATGTCTACGTATCGTAGCAATAGAGTTCATATGATTCTTAAAACGCGATATCGCATCTCATTTCTATGTTTCATGGTAAGATATAACATGATTTGCGAAGTGTCATGTATTCCCTCGTCTACACTTCAAATGAATGTAAATGCGACACTTCCTTGCTAGGAAATAGCGTCTGCAGATGTCTAGGTATCGTAGCAATAGAGTTCTAATGCTTCTTATAACGCGATATCGCATCTCATTTCTATGTTTCATGGTAAGATGTAATATGATTTGCGAAGTGTTATGTATTCCTCGTCTACACTTCAAATGAATGTAAATGCGACACTTCCTTGCAAGGAAGTAGCGATTGCAGATGTCTACGTATCGAAGCAATAGAGTTCTTATGATTCTTAAAACGCGATATAGCATCTCATTTCTATGTTTCATGGTAAGATATAACATGATTTGCGAAGTGTTATGTATTCCTCGTCAACACTTCAAATGAATGTGAATGCGATACTTCCTCGCTAGGAAATATCGTTTGCAGATGTCTACGTATCGTAGCAATAGCTTTCTAATGCTTCTTAAAACGCGATATCGCATCTCATTTCTACGTTTCATGGTAAGATATAATATGATTTGCGAAGTGTGATGTATTCCTCGTCAACACTTCAAACGAATGTAAATGCGACACTTCCTTGCTAGGAAATAGCGTTTGCAGATGTCTACGTATCGTAGCAATAGAGTTCATATGATTCTTAAAACGCGATATCGCATCTCATTTCTATGTTTCATGGTAAGATATAACATGATTTGCGAAGTGTCATGTATTCCTCGTCTACACTTCAATGAATGTAAATGCGACACTTCCCTGCTAGGAAATAGCGTCTGCAGATGTCTAGGTATCGTAGCAATAGAGTTCATATGATCCTTAAAAAGCGATATCGCATCTCATTTCTATGTTTCATGGTAAGATATAACATGATTTGCGAAGTGTTATGTATTCCTCGCCTACACTTCAAATGAATGTGAATGCGATACTTCCTCACTAGGAAATAGCGCTTGCAGATGTCTACGTGTAGTAGCAATAGACATATAATGCTTCTTAAAACGCGATATCGCATCTCATTTCTACGTTTCATGGTAAGATATAATATGATTTGCGAAGTGTCATGTATTCCTCGTCTACTATTCAAATGAGTGTAAATGCGACACTTCCTAGCAAGGAAATAGCGTTTGCAGATGTCTACGTATCGTAGCGATAGAGATCTAATGCTCCTTAAAACGCGATATCGCATCTCATTTCCATGTTTCATGGTAAGATATAATACGATTTGCGAAGTATTATGTATTCCTCGTCTACACTTCAAATGAATGTAAATGCGACACTTCCTTGCAAGGAAATAGCGTTTGCAGATGTCTACCTATCGTAGCAATAGAGTTCTAATGCTTCTTAAAACGCGAAATCGCATCTCATTTCTATATTTCATGGTAAGATATAATATGATTTGCGAAGTGTTATGCATTCCTCGTCTACGATTCAAATGAATGTAAATGCGACACTTCCTTGCAAGGAAATAGCGTTTGCAGATGTCTACGTATCGTAGCAATAGAGTTCATATGATTCTTAAAACGCGATATCGCATCTCATTTCTATGTTTCATGGTAAGATATAACATGATTTGCGAAGTGTTATGTATTCCTCGTCAACACTTCAAATGAATCTGAATGCGATACTTCCTCGCTAGGAAATAGCGGTTTGCAGATGTCTACGTATCGTAGCAATAGCTTTCTAATGCTTCTTAAAACGCGATATCGCATCTCATTTCTATGTTTCATGGTAAGATGTAATATGATTTGCTAAGTGTTATGTATTCCTCGTCTACACTTCAAATGAATGTAAATGCGACACTTCCTTGCAAGGAAGTAGCGATTGCAGATGTTTACGTATCGAAGCAATAGAGTTCAAATGCTTCTTAAAACGAGATATTGCATCTCATATCTATGTTTCATGATAAGATATAATATACATTGCGAAGTGTTATGCATTCCTCGTCTACGATTCAAAATGAATGTAAATGCGACACTTCCTTGCAAGGAAATAGCGTTTGCAGATGTCTACGTATCGTAGCAATAGAGTTCTTATGATTCTTAAAACGCCATATCGCATCTCATTTCTATGTTTCATGGTAAGATATAATATGATTTGCGAAGTGTCATGTATTCCTCGTCTACACTTCAAATGAATGTGAATGCGACACTTCCTCGCTAGGAAATAGCGTTTGCAGATGTCTACGTATCGTAGCAATAGAGTTCATATGATTCTTAAAACGCGATATCGCATCTCATTTCTATGTTTCATGGTAAGATATAATATGGTTTGCGAAGTGTCATGTATTCCTCGTCTACACTTCAATTGAATGTGAATGCGACACTTCCTCGCTAGGAAATAGCGTTTGCAGATGTCTACGTATCGTAGCAATAGAGTTCATATGATTCTTAAAACGCGATATCGCATCTCATTTCTATGTTTCATGGTAAGATATAACATGATTTGCGAAGTGTCACGTATTCCTCGTCTACACTTCAAATGAATGTAAATGCGACACTTCCTTGCTAGGAAATAGCGTCTGCAGATGTCTAGGTATCGTAGCAATAGAGTTCTAATGCTTCTTATAACGCGATATCGCATCTCATTTCTATGTTTCATGGTAAGATGTAATATGGTTTGCGAAGTGTCATGTATACCTCGTCTACACTTCAATTGAATGTGAATGCGACACATCCTCGCTAGGAAATAGCGTTTGCAGATGTCTACGTATCGTAGCAATAGAGTTCATATGATTCTTAAAACGCGATATCGCATCTCATTTCTATGTTTCATGGTAAGATATAACATGATTTGCGAAGTGTCACGTATTCCTCGTCTACACTTCAAATGAATGTAAATGCGACACTTCCTTGCTAGGAAATAGCGTCTGCAGATGTCTAGGTATCGTAACAATAGAGTTCTAATGCTTCTTATAACGCGATATCGCATCTCATTTCTATGTTTCATGGTAAGATGTAATATGATTTGCGAAGTGTTATGTATTCTTCGTCTACACTTCAAATGAATGTAAATGCGACACTTCCTTGCAAGGAAGTAGCGATTGCAGATGTCTACGTATCGAAGCAATAGAGTTCTTATGATTCTTAAAACGCGATATCGCATCTCATTTCTATGTTTCATGGTAAGATATAATATGGCTTGCGAAGTGTCATGTATTTCTCGTCTACACTTCAAATGAATGTGAATGCGACACTTCCTCGCTAGGAAAGAGCGTTTGCAGATGTCTACGTATCGTAGCAATAGAGTTCATATGATACTTAAAACGCGATATCGCATCTCATTTCTATGTTTCATGGTAAGATATAACATGATTTGCGAAGTGTTATGTATTCCTCGTCTACACTTCAAATGAATGTGAATGCGATACTTCCTCACTAGAAAATAGCGTTTGCAGATGTCTACGTATCGTAGCAATAGCTTTCTAATGCTCCTTAAAACGCGATATCGCATCTCATTTCTATGTTTCATGGTAAGATATAACATGATTTGCGAAGTGTCATGTATTCCTCTTCTACACTTCAAATTAATGTAAATGCGACACTTCCTTGCTAGGAAATAGCGTCTGCAGATGTATAGGTATCGTAGCAATAGAGTTCATATGATTCTTAAAACGCGATATCGCATCTCATTTCTATGTTTCATGGTAAGATATAATACGATTTGCGAAGTGTCATGTATTCCTCGTCAACACTTCAAATGAATGTAAATGCGACACTTCCTTGCTAGGAAATAGCGTCTGCAGATGTCTAGGTATCGTAGCAATAGAGTTCTAATGCTTCTTGAAACGCGATATCGCATCTCATGTCTATGTTTCATGGTAAGATGTAATATGATTTGCTAAGTGTTATGTATTCCTCGTCTACACTTCAAATGAATGTAAATGCGACACTTCCTTGCAAGGAAGTAGCGATTGCAGATGTTTACGTATCGAAGCAATAGAGTTCAAATGCTTCTTAAAACGAGATATTGCATCTCATATCTATGTTTCATGATAAGATATAATATACATTGCGAAGTGTTATGCATTCCTCGTCTACGATTCAAATGAATGTAAATGCGACACTTCCTTGCAAGGAAATAGCGTTTGCAGATGTCTACGTATCGTAGCAATAGAGTTCTTATGATTCTTAAAACGCGATATCGCATCTCATTTTTATGTTTCATGGTAAGATATAATATGATTTGCGAAGTGTCATGTATTCCTCGTCTACACTTCAAATGAATGTGAATGCGACACTTCCTCGCTAGGAAATAGCGTTTGCAGATGTCTACGTATCGTAGCAATAGAGTTCATATGATTCTTAAAACGCGATATCGCATCTCATTTCTATGTTTCATGGTAAGATATAACATGATTTGCGAAGTGTCATGTATTCCTCGTCTACACTTCAAATGAATGTAAATGCGACACTTCCTTGCTAGGAAATAGCGTCTGCAGATGTCTAGGTATCGTAGCAATAGAGTTCTAATGCTTCTTATAACGCGATATCGCATCTCATTTCTATGTTTCATGGTAAGATGTAATATGATTTGCGAAGTGTTATGTATTCCTCGTCTACACTTCAAATGAATGTAAATGCGACACTTCCACGCAAGGAAGTAGCGATTGCAGATGTCTACGTATCGAAGCAATAGAGTTCTTATGATTCTTAAAACGCGATATCGCATCTCATTTCTATGTTTCATGGTAAGATATAATATGGTTTGCGAAGTGTCATGTATTTCTCGTCTACACTTCAAATGAATGTGAAAGCGACACTTCCTCGCTAGGAAAGAGCGTTTGCAGATGTCTACGTATCGTAGCAATAGAGTTCATATGATACTTAAAACGCGATATCGCATCTCATTTCTATGTTTCATGGTAAGATATAACATGATTTGCGAAGTGTTATGTATTCCTCGTCTACACTTCAAATGAATGTAAATGCGACACTTCCTGGCTAGGAAATAGCGTCTGCAGATGTCTAGGTATCGTAGCAATAGTGTTCTAATGCTTCTTGAAACGCGATATCGCATCTCATTTCTACGTTTCATGGTAAGATGTAATATGATTTGCGAAGTGTTATGTATTCATCGTCTACACTTCAAATGAATCTAAATGCGACACTTCCTTGCAAGGAAGTAGCGATTGCAGATGTCTACGTATCGAAGCAATAGAGTTCAAATGCTTCTTAAAACGAGATATTGCATCTCATATCTGTGTTTCATGATAAGAAATAATATACATTGCGAAGTGTTATGCATTCCTCGTCTACGATTCAAATGAATGTAAATGCGACACTTCCTTGCAAGGAAATAGCGTTTGCAGATGTCTACGTATCGTAGCAATAGAGTTCTTATGATTCTTAAAAAGCGATATCGCATCTCATTTCTATGTTTCATGGTAAGATATAATATGATTTGCGAAGTGTCATGTATTCCTCGTCTACACTTCAAATGAATGTAAATGCGACACTTCCCTGCTAGGAAATAGCGTCTGCAGATGTCTAGGTATCGTAGCAATAGTGCTCTAATGCTTCTTAAAACGCGATATCGCATCTCACTTCTATGTTTCATGGTAAGATGTAATATGATTCGCGAAGTGTTATGTATTCCTCGTTTACACTTCAAATGAATGTAAATGCGACACTTCCTTGCAAGGAAGTAGCGTTTGCAGATGTCTACGTATCGAAGCAATAGAGTTCTAATGCTTCTTAAAACGCGAAATCGCATCTCATTTCTATATTTCATGGTAACATATAATATGATTTGCGAAGTGTTATGCATTCCTCGTCTACGATTCAAATGAATGTAAATGCGACACTTCCTTGCAAGGAAATAGCGTTTGCATATGTCTACGTATCGTAGCAATAGAGTTCATATGATTCTTAAAACGCGATATCGCATCTCATTTCTATGTTTCATGGTAAGATATAACATGATTTGCGAAGCGTTATGTATTCCTCATCAACACTTCACATGAATGTAAATGCGACACTTCCTTGCAAGGAAGTAGCGATTGCAGATGTTTACGTATCGAAGCAATAGAGTTCAAATGCTTCTTAAAACGAGATATTGCATCTCATATCTATGATTCATGATGAGATATACTATACATTGCGAAGTGTTATGCATTCCTCGTCTACGATTCAAATGAATGTAAATGCGACACTTCCTTGCTAGGAAATAGCGTTTGCAGATGTTAACCTATCAAAGCAATAGAGTTCTAATGCTTCTTAAAACGCGATATCGCATCTCATTTCTATGTTTCATGGTAAGATATAATATACATTGCGAAGTTTTATGCATTCCTCGTCTACGATTCAAATGAATGTAAATGCGACACTTCCTTGCAAGGAAATAGCGTTTGCAGATGTCTACGTATCGTAGCAATAGGGTTCTTATGGTTCTTAAAACGCGATATCGCATCTCATTTCTATGTTTCATGGTAAGATATAATATGATTTGCGAAGTGTCATGTATTCCTCGTCTACGCTTCAAATGAATGTGAATGCGACACTTCCTCGCTAGGAAATAGCGTTTGCAGATGTCTACGTATCGTAGCAATAGAGTTCATATGATTCTTAAAACGCGATATCGCATCTCATTCCTATGTTTCATGGTAAGATGTAATATGATTTGCGAAGTGTCATGTATTCCTCGTCTACACTTCAAATGAATGTAAATGCGACACTTCCTTGCTAGGAAATAGCGTCTGCAGATGTCTAGGTATCGTAGCAATAGAGTTCATATGATTCTCAAAACTCGATATCGCATCTCATTTCTATGTTTCATGGTAAGATATAATACGATTTGCGAAGTGACATGTATTCCTCGTCTACACTTCAAATGAATGTAAATGCGACACTTCCCTGCTAGGAAATAGCGTCTGCAGATGTCTAGGTATCGTAGCAATAGTGTTCTAATGCTTCTTAAAACGCGATATCGCATCTCATTTCTATGTTTCATGGTAAGATGTAATATGATTCGCGAAGTGTTATGTATTCCTCGTCTACACTTCAAATGAATGTAAATGCGACACTTCCTTGCAAGGAAGTAGCGTTTGCAGATGTCTACGTACCGAAGCAATAGAGTTCTTATGATTCTTAAAACGCGATATCGCATCTCATTTCTATGTTTCATGGTAAGATATAATATGGTTTGCGAAGTGTCATATATTCCTCGCCTACACTTCAAACGAATGTGAATGCGACACTTCCTCGCTAGGAAATAGCGTTTGCAGATGTGTACGTAACGTAGCAATGGAGATCATATGATTCTTAAAACGCGATATCGCATTTCATTTCTATGTTTCATGGTAAGATATAACATGATTTGCGAAGTGTTAAGCATTCCACGTCAACGATTCAAATGAATGTAAATGCCACACTTCCTTGCAAGGAAATAGCGTTTGCATATGTCTACGTATCGTAGCAATAGAGTTCATATGATTCTTAAAACGCGATATCGCATCTCATTTCTATGTTTCATGGTAAGATATAACATGATTTGCGAAGCGTTATGTATTCCTCGTCAACACTTCAAATGAATGTAAATGCGACACTTCCTTGCTAGGAAATAGCGTCTGCAGATGTCTAGGTATCGTAGCAATAGAGTTCTAATGCTTCTTAAAACGCGATATCGCATCTCATTTCTATGTTTCATGGTAAGATGTAATATGGTTTGCGAAGTGTTATGTATTCCTCGTCTACACTTCAAATGAATGTAATGCGACACTTCCTTGCTAGGAAATAGCGTCTGCAGATGTCTAGGTATCGTAGCAATAGAGTTCTAATGCTTCTTGAAACGCGATATCGCATCTCATTTCTATGTTTCATGGTAAGATGTAATATGATTTGCGAAGTGTTATGTATTCCTCGTCTACACTTCAAATGAATCTAAATGCGACACTTCCTTGCAAGGAAGTAGCGATTGCAGATGTCTACGTATCGAAGCAATAGAGATCAAATGCTTCTTAAAACGAGATATTGCATCTCATATCTATGTTTCATGATAAGAAATAATATACATTGCGAAGTGTTATGCATTCCTCGTCTACGATTCAAATGAATGTAAATGCGACACTTCCTTGCAAGGAAATATCGTTTGCAGATGTCTACGTATCGTAGCAATAGAGATCTTATGATTCTTAAAAAGCGATATCGCATCTCATTTCTATGTTTCATGGTAAGATATAATATGATTTGCGAAGTGTCATGTATTCCTCGTCTACACTTCAAATGAATGTAAATGCGACACTTCCCTGCTAGGAAATAGCGTCTGCAGATGTCTAGGTATCGTAGCAATAGTGCTCTAATGCTTCTTAAAACGCGATATCGCATCTCATTTCTATGTTTCATGGTAAGATGTAATATGATTCGCGAAGTGTTATGTATTCCTCGTCTACACTTCAAATGAATGTAAATGCGACACTTCCTTGAAAGGAAGTAGCGTTTGCAGATGTCTACGTATCGAAGCAATAGAGTTCATATGATTCTTAAAACGCGATATCGCATCTCATTTCTATGTTTCATGGTAAGATATAACATGATTTGCGAAGCGTTATGTATTCCTCGTCAACACTTCAAATGAATGTAAATGCGACACTTCCTTGCTAGGAAATAGCGTCTGCAGATGTCTAGGTATCGTAGCAATAGAGTTCTAATGCTTCTTAAAACGCGATATCGCATCTCATTTCTATGTTTCATGGTAAGATGTAATATGATTTGCGAAGTGTGATGTATTCCTCGTCAACACTTCAAATGAATGTAAATGCGACACTTCCTTGCTAGGAAATAGCGTCTGCAGATGTCTAGGTATCGTAGCAATAGAGTTCCTATGCTTCTTGAAACGCGATATCGTATCTCATTTCTATGATTCATGGTAAGATTTAATATGATTTGCGAAGTGTTATGTATTCCTCGCCTACACTTCAAATGAATGTAAATGCGACACTTCCTTGCAAGGAAGTAGCGATTGCAGATGTCTACGTATCGGAGCAATAGAGTTCAAATGCTTCTTAAAACGGGATATTACATCTCATATCTATGTTTCATGATAAGATATAATATACATTGCGAAGTGTTATGCATTCCTCGTCTACGATTCAAATGAATGTAAATGCGACACTTCCTTGCAAGGAAATAGCGTTTGCAGATGTCTACGTATCGTAGCAATAGAGTTCTTATGATTCTTAAAACGCGATATCGCATCTCATTTCTATGTTTCATGGTAAGATATAATATACATTGCGAAGTTTTATGCATTCCTCGTCTACGATTCAAATGAATGTAAATGCGACACTTGCTTGCAAGGAAATAGCGTTTGCAGATGTCTACGTATCGTAGCAATAGGGTTCTTATGATTCTTAAAACGCGATATCGCATCTCATTTCTATGTTTCATGGTAGGATATAATATGATTTGCGAAGTGTCATGTATTCCTCGTCTACGCTTCAAATGAATGTGAATGCGACACTTCCTCGCTAGGAAATAGCGTTTGCAGATGTCTACGTATCGTAGCAATAGAGTTCATATGATTCTTAAAACGCGATATCGCATCTCATTCCTATGTTTCATGGTAAGATGTAATATGATTTGCGAAGTGTCATGTATTCCTCGTCTACACTTCAAATGAATGTAAATGCGACACTTCCTTGCTAGGAAATAGCGTCTGCAGATGTCTAGGTATCGTAGCAATAGAGTTCATATGATTCTCAAAACTCGATATCGCATCTCATTTCTATGTTTCATGGTAAGATATAATATGATTTGCGAAGTGTTAAGCATTCCACGTCAACGATTCAAATGAATGTAAATGCCACACTTCCTTGCAAGGAAATAGCGTTTGCATATGTCTACGTATCGTAGCAATAGAGTTCATATGATTCTTAAAACGCGATATCGCATCTCATTTCTATGTTTCATGGTAAGATATAACATGATTTGCGAAGCGTTATGTATTCCTCGTCAACACTTCAAATGAATGTAAATGCGACACTTCCTTGCTAGGAAATAGCGTCTGCAGATGTCTAGGTATCGTAGCAATAGAGTTCTAATGCTTCTTAAAACGCGATATCGCATCTCATTTCTATGTTTCATGGTAGGATATAATATGATTTGCGAAGTGTCATGTATTCCTCGTCTACGCTTCAAATGAATGTGAATGCGACACTTCCTCGCTAGGAAATAGCGTTTGCAGATGTCTACGTATCGTAGCAATAGAGTTCATATGATTCTTAAAACGCGATATCGCATCTCATTCCTATGTTTCATGGTAAGATGTAATATGATTTGCGAAGTGTCATGTATTCCTCGTCTACACTTCAAATGAATGTAAATGCGACACTTCCTTGCTAGGAAATAGCGTCTGCAGATGTCTAGGTATCGTAGCAATAGAGTTCATATGATTCTCAAAACTCGATATCGCATCTCATTTCTATGTTTCATGGTAAGATATAATACGATTTGCGAAGTGACATGTATTCCTCGTCTACACTTCAAATGAATGTAAATGCGACACTTCCCTGCTAGGAAATAGCGTCTGCAGATGTCTAGGTATCGTAGCAATAGTGTTCTAATGCTTCTTAAAACGCGATATCGCATCTCATTTCTATGTTTCATGGTAAGATGTAATATGATTCGCGAAGTGTTATGTATTCCTCGTCTACACTTCAAATGAATGTAAATGCGACACTTCCTTGCAAGGAAGTAGCGTTTGCAGATGTCTACGTACCGAAGCAATAGAGTTCTTATGATTCTTAAAACGCGATATCGCATCTCATTTCTATGTTTCATGGTAAGATATAATATGGTTTGCGAAGTGTCATATATTCCTCGCCTACACTTCAAACGAATGTGAATGCGACACTTCCTCGCTAGGAAATAGCGTTTGCAGATGTGT
Source organism: Xylocopa sonorina (assembly GCF_050948175.1). Lineage (NCBI taxonomy): Eukaryota > Metazoa > Arthropoda > Insecta > Hymenoptera > Apidae > Xylocopa > Xylocopa sonorina. The sequence continues at coordinate 135,039 of NW_027490377.1, forward strand.
ACGTATCGTAGCAATGGAGATCATATGATTCTTAAAACGCGATATCGCATTTCATTTCTATGTTTCATGGTAAGATATAACATGATTTGCGAAGTGTTAGGTATTCCTCGTCTACACTTCAAATGAATGTGAATGCGATACTTCCTCGCTAGGAAATAGCGTTTACAGATGTCTACGTATCGTAGCAATAGCTTTCTAATGCTTCTTAAAACGCGATATCGCATCACATTTCTATGTTTCATGGTAAGATATAATATGATTTGCGAAGTGTTATGTATTCCTCGTCTACACTTCAAATGAATGTAAATGCGACACTTCCTTGCAAGGAAATAGCGTTTGCAGATATCTACCTATCGTAGCAATAGAGTTCTAATGCTTCTTAAAACGCGAAATCGCATCTCATTTCTATATTTCATGGTAAGATATAATATGATTTGCGAAGTGTTAAGCATTCCACGTCAACGATTCAAATGAATGTAAATGCCACACTTCCTTGCAAGGAAATAGCGTTTGCATATGTCTACGTATCGTAGCAATAGAGTTCATATGATTCTTAAAACGCGATATCGCATCTCATTTCTATGTTTCATGGTAAGATATAACATGATTTGCGAAGCGTTATGTATTCCTCGTCAACACTTCAAATGAATGTAAATGCGACACTTCCTTGCTAGGAAATAGCGTCTGCAGATGTCTAGGTATCGTAGCAATAGAGTTCTAATGCTTCTTAAAACGCGATATCGCATCTCATTTCTATGTTTCATGGTAAGATGTAATATGATTTGCGAAGTGTTATGTATTCCTCGTCTACACTTCAAATGAATGTAAATGCGACACTTCCTTGCTAGGAAATAGCGTCTGCAGATGTCTAGGTATCGTAGCAATAGAGTTCTAATGCTTCTTGAAACGCGATATCGCATCTCATTTCTATGTTTCATGGTAAGATGTAATATGATTTGCGAAGTGTTATGTATTCCTCGTCTACACTTCAAATGAATCTAAATGCGACACTTCCTTGCAAGGAAGTAGCGATTGCAGATGTCTACGTATCGAAGCAATAGAGATCAAATGCTTCTTAAAACGAGATATTGCATCTCATATCTATGTTTCATGATAAGAAATAATATACATTGCGAAGTGTTATGCATTCCTCGTCTACGATTCAAATGAATGTAAATGCGACACTTCCTTGCAAGGAAATATCTTTTGCAGATGTCTACGTATCGTAGCAATAGAGTTCTTATGATTCTTAAAAAGCGATATCGCATCTCATTTCTATGTTTCATGGAAAGATATAATATGATTTGCGAAGTGTCATGTATTCCTCGTCTACACTTCAAATGAATGTAAATGCGACACTTCCCTGCTAGGAAATAGCGTCTGCAGATGTCTAGGTATCGTAGCAATAGTGCTCTAATGCTTCTTAAAACGCGATATCGCATTTCATTTCTATGTTTCATGGTAAGATATAACATGATTTGCGAAGTGTTAGGTATTCCTCGTCTACACTTCAAATGAATGTGAATGCGATACTTCCTCGCTAGGAAGTAGCGTTTACAGATGTCTACGTATCGTAGCAATAGCTTTCTAATGCTTCTTAAAACGCGATATCGCATCACATTTCTATGTTTCATGGTAAGATATAATATGATTTGCGAAGTGTTATGTATTCCTCGTCTACACTTCAAATGAATGTAAATGCGACACTTCCTTGCAAGGAAATAGCGTTTGCAGATATCTACCTATCGTAGCAATAGAGTTCTAATGCTTCTTAAAACGCGATATCGCATCTCACTTCTATGTTTCATGGTAAGATGTAATATGATTCGCGAAGTGTTATGTATTCCTCGTCTACACTTCAAATGAATGTAAATGCGACACTTCCTTGCAAGGAAGTAGCGTTTGCAGATGTCTACGTTTCGTAGCAATAGAGTTCTAATGCTTCTTAAAACGCGAAATCGCATCTCATTTCTATTTTTCATGGTAAGATATAATATGATTTGCGAAGTGTTATGCATTCCTCGTCTACGATTCAAATGAATGTAAATGCCACACTTCCTTGCAAGGAAATAGCGTTTGCATATGTCTACGTATCGTAGCAATAGAGTTCATATGATTCTTAAAACGCGATATCGCATCTCATTTCTATGTTTCATGGTAAGATATAACATGATTTGCGAAGCGTTATGTATTCCTCGTCAACACTTCACATGAATGTGAATGCGATACTTCCTCGCTAGGAAATAGCGTTTGCACATGTCTACGTATCGTAGCAATAGCTTTCTAATGCTTCTTAAAACGCGATATCGCATCTCATTTCTACGTTTCATGGCAAGATATAATATGATTTGCGAAGTGTGATGTATTCCTCGTCAACACTTCAAATGAATGTAAATGCGACACTTCCTTGCTAGGAAATAGCGTCTGCAGATGTCTAGGTATCGTAGCAATAGAGTTCTAATGCTTCTTGAAACGCGATATCGTATCTCATTTCTATGTTTCATGGTAAGATGTAATATGATTTGCGAAGTGTTATGTATTCCTCGCCTACACTTCAAATGAATGTAAATGCGACACTTCCTTGCAAGGAAGTAGCGATTGCAGATGTCTACGTATCGAAGCAATAGAGTTCAAATGCTTCTTAAAACGAGATATTGCATCTCATATCTATGTTTCATGATAAGATATAATATACATTGCGAAGTGTTATGCATTCCTCGCCTACGATTCAAATGAATGTAAATGCGACACTTCCATGCAAGGAAATAGCGTTTGTAGATGTCTACGTATCGTAGCAATAGAGTTCTTATGATTCTTAAAACGAGATATCGCATCTCATTTCTATGTTTCATGGTAAGATATAATATACATTGCGAAGTGTTATGTATTCCTCGTCTACACTTCAAATGAATGTAAATGCGACACTTCCTTGCTAGGAAATAGCGTCTGCAGATGTCTAGGTATCGTAGCAATAGAGTTCTAATGCTTCTTGTAACGCGATATCGCATCTCATTTCTATGTTTCATGGTAAGATGTAATATGATTTGCGAAGTGTTATGTATTCCTCGTCTACATTTCAAATGAATGTGAATGCGACACTTCCTTGCAAGGAAGTAGCGATTGCAGATGTTTACGTATCGAAGCAATAGAGTTCAAATGCTCCTTAAAACGAGATATTGCATCTCATATCTATGTTTCATGATAAGATATAATATACATTGCGAAGTGTTATGCATTCCTCGTCTACGATTCAAATGAATGTAAATGCGACACTTCCTTGCAAGGAAATAGCGTTTGCGGATGTCTACGTATCGTAGAAATAGAGTTCTTATGATTCTTAAAACGCGATATCGTATCTCATTTCTATGCTTCATGGTAAGATATAATATGATTTGCGAAGTGTCATGTATTCCTCGTCTACACTTCAAATGAATGTGAATGCGACACTTCCTCGCTAGGAAATAGCGTTTGCAGATGTCTACGTATCGTAGCAATAGAGTTCATATGATTCTTAAAACGCGATATCGCATCTCATTTCTATGTTTCATGGTAAGATATAATATGATTTGCGAAGTGACATGTATTCCTCGTCTACACTTCAAATGAATGTAAATGCGACACTTCCTTGCTAGGAAACAGCATCTGCAGATGTCTAGGTATCGTAGCAATAGCTTTCTAATGCTTCTTGAAACGCGATATCGGATCTCATTTCTACGTTTCATGGTAAGATGTAATATGATTTGCGAAGTGTTATGTATTCCTCGTCTACACTTCAAATGAATCTAAATGCGACACTTCCTTGCAAGGAAGTAGCGATTGCAGATGTCTACGTATCGAAGCAATAGAGTTCTTATGATTCTTAAAACGCGATATCGCATCTCATTTCTATGTTTCATGGTAAGATATAACATGATTTGCGAAGTGTCATGTATTCCTCGTCTACACTTCAAATGAATGTAAATGCGACACTTCCTTGCTAGGAAATAGCGTCTGCAGATGTCTAGGTATCGTAGCAATAGAGTTCATGTGATTCTTAAAACGCGATATCGCATCTCATTTCCATGTTTCATGGTAAGATATAATACGATCTGCGAAGTGTCATGTATTCCTCGTCTACACTTCAAATGAATGTAAATGCGACACTTCCTTGCTAGGAAATAGCGTCTGCAGATGTCTAGGTATCGTAGCAATAGAGTTCAAATGCTTCTTAAAACGAGATATTGCATGTCATATCTATGTTTCATGATAAGATATAATATTCATTGCGAAGTGTTATGCATTCCTCGTATACGATTCAAATGAATGTAAATGCTACACTTCCTTGCAAGGAAATAGCGTTTGCAGATGTTTACCTATCAAAGCAATAGAGTTCTAATGCTTCTTAAAACGCGATATCGCATCTCATTTCTATGTTTCATGGTAAGATATAATATGATTTGCGAAGTGTTATGTATTCCTTGTCTGCACTTCAAATGAATGTAAATGAGACACTTCCTTGCAAGGAAATAGCGTTTGCAGATGTCTGCGTATCGTAGCAATAGAGTTCATATGATTCCTAAAACGCGATATCGCATCTCAATTCTATGTTTCATGGTAAGATATAATATGATTTGCGAAGTGTCATGTAATCCTCGTCTACACTTCAAATGAATGTGAATGCGACACTTCCTCGCTAGGAAATAGCGTTTGCAGATGTCTACGTATCGTAGCAATAGAGTTCAGATGATTCTTAAAACGCGATATCGCATCTCATTTCTATGTTTCATGGTAAGATATAACATGATTTGCGAAATGTTATGTTTTCCTCGTCTACACTTCAAATGAATGCGAATGCGATACTTCCTCGCTTGGAAATAGCGTTTGCAGATGTCTACGTATCGTAGCAATAGCTTTCTAATGCTTCTTAAAACGCGATATCGCATCTCATTTCTATGTTTCATGGTAAGATATAATATGATTTGCGAAGTGTCATGTAATCCTCGTCTACACTTCAAATGAATGTGAATGCGACACTTCCTCGCTAGGAAATAGCGTTTGCAGATGTCTACGTATCGTAGCAATAGAGTTCAGATGATTCTTAAAACGCGATATCGCATCTCATTTCTATGTTTCATGGTAAGATATAACATGATTTGCGAAGTGTCATGTATTCCTCGTCTACACTTCAAATGAATGTAAATGCGACACTTCCTTGCTAGGAAATAGCGTCTGCAGATGTCTAGGTATCGTAGCAATAGAGTTCAAATGCTTCTTAAAACGAGATATTGCATGTCATATCTATGTTTCATGATAAGATATAATATTCATTGCGAAGTGTTATGCATTCCTCGTATACGATTCAAATGAATGTAAATGCTACACTTCCTTGCAAGGAAATAGCGTTTGCAGTTGTCTACGTATCGTAGCAATAGAGTTCTTATGATTCTTAAAACGCGATATCGCATCTCATTTCTATGTTTCATGGTAAGATATAATATGATTTGCGAAGTGTCATGTATTCCTCGTCTACACTTCAAATGAATGTAAATGCGACACTTCCTTGCTAGGAAATCGCGTCTGCAGATGTCTAGGTATCGTAGCAGTAGAGTTCATATGATTCTTAAAACGCGATATCGCATCTCATTTCTATGTTTCATGGTAAGATATAATACGATTTGCGAAGTGTCATGTATTCCTCGTCTACACTTCAAATGAATGTAAATGCGACACTTCCTTGCCAGGAAATAGCGTCAGCAGATGTCTAGGTATCGTAGCAATAGTGTTCTAATGCTTCTTAAAACGCGATATCGCACCTCATTTCTATGTTTCATGGTAAGATATAATATGATTTGCGAAGTGTCATGTATTCCTCGTCTACACTTCAAATGAATGTAAATGCGACACTTCCTCGCTAGGAAATAGCGTTTGCAGATGTCCACGTATCGTAGCAATAGATTTCTAATGCTTCTTAAAAAGCGATATCGCATCTCATTTCTATGTTTCATGGTAAGATATAATATGATTTGCGAAGTGTCATGTATTCCTCGTCTACACTTCAAATGAATGTAAATGCAACACTTCCTTGCAAGGAAATAGCGTTTGCAGATGTTTACCTATCAAAGCAATAGAGTTCTAATGCTTCTTAAAACGCGATATCGCATCTCATTTCTATGTTTCATGGTAAGATATAATATGATTTGCGAAGTGTTATGTATTCCTTGTCTGCACTTCAAATGAATGTAAATGAGACACTTCCTTGCAAGGAAATAGCGTTTGCAGATGTCTGCGTATCGTAGCAATAGAGTTCATATGATTCCTAAAACGCGATATCGCATCTCAATTCTATGTTTCATGGTAAGATATAATATGATTTGCGAAGTGTCATGTAATCCTCGTCTACACTTCAAATGAATGTGAATGCGACACTTCCTCGCTAGGAAATAGCGTTTGCAGATGTCTACGTATCGTAGCAATAGAGTTCAGATGATTCTTAAAACGCGATATCGCATCTCATTTCTATGTTTCATGGTAAGATATAACATGATTTGCGAAATGTTATGTTTTCCTCGTCTACACTTCAAATGAATGCGAATGCGATACTTCCTCGCTTGGAAATAGCGTTTGCAGATGTCTACGTATCGTAGCAATAGCTTTCTAATGCTTCTTAAAACGCGATATCGCATCTCATTTCTATGTTTCATGGTAAGATATAATATGATTTGCGAAGTGTCATGTAATCCTCGTCTACACTTCAAATGAATGTGAATGCGACACTTCCTCGCTAGGAAATAGCGTTTGCAGATGTCTACGTATCGTAGCAATAGAGTTCAGATGATTCTTAAAACGCGATATCGCATCTCATTTCTATGTTTCATGGTAAGATATAACATGATTTGCGAAGTGTCATGTATTCCTCGTCTACACTTCAAATGAATGTAAATGCGACACTTCCTTGCTAGGAAATAGCGCCTGCAGATGTCTAGGTATCGTAGCAATAGTGTTCTAATGCTTCTTAAAACGCGATATCGCACCTCATTTCTATGTTTCATGGTAAGATATAATATGATTTGCGAAGTTGTCATGGACTCCTCGTCTACACTTCAAATGAATGTAAATGCGACACTTCCTCGCTAGGAAATAGCGTTTGCAGATGTCTACGTATCGTAGCAATAGATTTCTAATGCTTCTTAAAACGCGATATCGCATCTCATTTCTATGTTTCATGGTAAGATATAATATGATTTGCGAAGTGTCATGTATTCCTCGTCTACACTTCAAATGAATGTGAATGCGATACTTCCTCGCTTGGAAATAGCGTCTGCAGATGTCTACGTATCGTAGCAATAGCTTTCTAATGCTTCTTAAAACGCGATATCGCATCTCATTTCTATGTTTCATGGTAAGATATAATATGATTTGCGAAGTGTCATGTATTACTCGTCTACACTTCAAATGAATGTGAATGCGACACTTCCTTGCTAGGATATAGCGTCTGCAAATGTCTAGGTATCGTAGCAATAGAGTTCATATGATTCTTAAAACGCGATATCGCATCTCATTTCTATGTTTCATGGTAAGATATAATACGATTTGCGAAGTGTCATGTATTCCTCGTCTACACTTCAAATGAATGTAAATGCGACACTTCCTTGCTAGGAAATAGCGTCTGCAGATGTCTAGGTATCGTAGCAATAGTGTTCTAATGCTTCTTAAAACGCGATATCGCACCTCATTTCTATGTTTCATGGTAAGATATAATATGATTTGCGAAGTGTCATGTACTCCTCGTCTACACTTCAAATGAATGTAAATGCGACACTTCCTCGCTAGGAAATAGCGTTTGCAGATGTCTACGTATCGTAGCAATAGATTTCTAATGCTTCTTAAAACGCGATATAGCATCTCATTTCTATGTTTCATGGTAAGATATAATATGATTTGCGAAGTGTCATGTATTCCTCGTCTACACTTCAAATGAATGTAAATGCAACACTTCCTTGCAAGGAAATAGCGTTTGCAGATGTTTACCTATCAAAGCAATAGAGTTCTAATGCTTCTTAAAACGCGATATCGCATCTCATATCTATGTTTCATGATAAGATATAATATACATTGCGAAGTGTCATGTATTCCTCGTCTACACTTCAAATGAATGTAAATGCGACACTTCCTCGCTAGGAAATAGCGTTTGCAGATGTCTACGTATGGTAGCAATAGATTTCTAATGCTTCTTAAAACGCGATATCGCATCTCATTTCTATGTTTCATGGTAAGATATAATATGATTTGCGAAGTGTCATGTATTCCTCGTCTACACTTCAAATGAATGTAAATGCAACACTTCCTTGCAAGGAAATAGCGTTTGCAGATGTCTACGTATCGTAGCAATAGAGTTCTTATGATTCTTAAAACGCGATATCGCATCTCATTTCTATGTTTCATGGTAAGATATAATATGATTTGCGAAGTGTTATGTATTCCTCGTCTACACATCAAATGAATGTAAATTCGGCACTTCCTTGCTAGGAAATAGCGTCTGCAGATGTCTAGGTATCGTAGCGATAGAGTTCTTATGATTCTTAAAACGCGATATCGCATCTCATTTCTATGTTTCATGGTAAGATATAATATGATTTGTGAAGTGTTATGTATTCCTCGTCTACACATCAAATGAATGTAAATTCGACACTTCCTTGCTAGGAAATAGCGTCTGCAGATATCTAGGTATCGTAGCGATAGAGTTCTAATGCTTCTTAAAACGCGATATCGCATCTCATTTCTATGTTTCATGGTAAGATGTAATATGATTTGCGAAGTGTTATGCATTCCTCGTCTACGATTCAAATGAATGTAAATGCGACACTTCCTTGCAAGGAAATAGCGTTTGCAGATGTCTGCGTATCGTAGCAATAGGGTTCTTATGATTCTTAAAACGCGATATCACATCTCATTTCTATGTTTCATGGTAAGATATAACATGATTTGCGAAGTGTCATGTATTCCTCGTCTACACTTCAAATGAATGTAAATGCGACACTTCCTTGCTAGGAAATAGCGTCTGCAGATGTCTAGGTATCGTAGCAATGGTGTTCTAATGCTTCTTAAAACGCGATATCGCACCTCATTTCTATGTTTCATGGTAAGATATAATATGATTTGCGAAGTGTCATGTACTCCTCGTCTACACTTCAAATGAATGTAAATGCGACACTTCCTCGCTAGGAAATAGCGTTTGCAGATGTCTACGTATCGTAGCAATAGATTTCTAATGCTTCTTAAAACGCGATATCGCATCTCATTTCTATGTTTCATGGTAAGATATAATATGATTTGCGAAGTGTCATGTATTCCTCGTCTACACTTCAAATGAATGTGAATGCGATACTTCCTCGCTTGGAAATAGCGTCTGCAGATGTCTACGTATCGTAGCAATAGCTTTCTAATGCTCCTTAAAACGCGATATCGCATCTCATTTCTATGTTTCATGGTAAGATATAATATGATTTGCGAAGTGTCATGTATTACTCGTCTACACTTCAAATGAATGTAAATGCGACACTTCCTTGCTAGGATATAGCGTCTGCAAATGTCTAGGTATCGTAGCAATGGAGTTCATATGATTCTTAAAACGCGATATCGCATCTCATTTCTATGTTTCATGGTAAGATATAATACGATTTGCGAAGTGTCATGTATTCCTCGTCTACACTTCAAATGAATGTAAATGCGACACTTCCTTGCTAGGAAATAGCGTCTGCAGATGTCTAGGTATCGTAGCAATAGTGTTCTAATGCTTCTTAAAACGCGATATCGCACCTCATTTCTATGTTTCATGGTAAGATATAATATGATTTGCGAAGTGTCATGTACTCCTCGTCTACACTTCAAATGAATGTAAATGCGACACTTCCTCGCTAGGAAATAGCGTTTGCAGATGTCTACGTATCGTAGCAATAGATTTCTAATGCTTCTTAAAACGCTATATCGCATCTCATTTCTATGTTTCATGGTAAGATATAATATGATTTGCGAAGTGTCATGTATTCCTCGTCTACACTTCAAATGAATGTAAATGCAACACTTCCTTGCAAGGAAATAGCGTTTGCAGATGTTTACCTATCAAAGCAATAGAGTTCTAATGCTTCTTAAAACGCGATATCGCATCTCATTTCTATGTTTCATGGTAAGATATAATATGATTTGCGAAGTGTTATGTATTCCTCGTCTACACATCAAATGAATGTAAATTCGACATTTGCTTGCTAGGAAATAGCGTCTGCAGATGTCTAGGTATCGTAGCGATAGAGTTCTAATGCTTCTTAAAACGCGATATCGCATCTCATTTCTATGTTTCATGGTAAGATGTAATATGATTTGCGAAGTGTTATGCATTCCTCGTCTACGATTCAAATGAATGTAAATGCGACACTTCCTTGCAAGGAAGTAGCGATTGCAGATATCTACGTATCGAAGCAATAGAGTCCAAATGCTTCTTAAAACGAGATATTGCATCTCATATCTATGTTTCATGATAAGATATAAAATACATTGCGAAGTGTTATGCATTCCTCGAGTACGATTCAAGTGAATGTAAATGCGACACTTCCTTGCAAGGAAATTGCGTTTGCAGATGTCTACGTATCGTAGCAATAGAGTTCTTATGATTCTTAAAACGCGATATCACATCTCATTTCTATGTTTCATGGTAAGATATAATATGATTTGCGAAGTGTCATGTATTCCTCGTCTACACTTCAAATGAATGTAAATGCGACACTTCCTCGCTAGGAAATAGCGTTTGCAGATGTCTACGTATCGTAGCAATAGAGTTCATATGATTCCTAGAACGCGATATCGCATCTCATTTCTATGTTTCATGGTAAGATATAACATGATTTGCGAAGTGTTATGTATTCCTCGTCTACACTTCAAATGAATGTGAATGCGATACTTCCTCGCTACTAAATAGCGTTTGCAGATGTCTACGTATCGTAGCAATAGCTTTCTAATGCTTCTTAAAACGCGATATCGCATCTCATTTCTATGTTTCATGGTAAGATATAATATGATTTGCGAAGTGTCATGTATTCCTCGTCTACACTTCAAATGAATGTGAATGCGACACTTCCTCGCTAGGAAATAGCGTTTGCAGATGTCTACGTATCGGAGCAATAGAGTTCAGATGATTCTTAAAACGCCATATCGCATCTCATTTCTGTGTTTCATGGTAAGATGTAATATGATTTGCGAAGTGTTATGTATTCCTCGTCTACACTTCAAATGAATGTAAATGCGACACTTCCTTGAAAGGAGGTAGCGATTGCAGATGTCTACGTATCGAAGCAATAGAGTTTGAAGCGGCATGCTTCATGTAGCTGTAGAATAAAGGAGGAAGAAAGAAAGGAAGGAAAAGAGAAGGGAAGAACGTTTCGTCCTGGGCCTGCTAGTGGACTCATCAGTAAGGCTTCCTAGCAGACCCTGCCTTAGACGCTGGGATATTAGGGACAGTTCAGAACTTCTATATATTGGGAAGGAGAGGCTAGCGAGTACTTTCAGGAAATTGTAGGCTGTGCTGTCCCTCTAGTGGCGATAGTCGAAAGGCCGCCACATCACTCCCTTGCCAGTGATAAACGATACTTGGCCCGTGCGTCTTTCGTTGTTCTTCGTGATGTTCCTCCGGTGCGACGATGTGTGTAGAGCCTCGGATAGTGTTTAATTACTGGGTCGTGTAATAGCCGCTGTGCCATATGCTGCTCTTTCGAACGCGGCAGGGCGCAGTGCTCAAGCCAGGGCGAAGTAAGTCTCGAGCCTAAGGGCGAGCGCGCTGTAAGAAACCTGCACTGAGCAGTCGTATACTCTGCTGTCCTAGGATGGTCCGTAAGTAACCGACGAAGTGCGTCGTAATGATGCCATAAGGTCCCAATGATCATCGAATGCGGCCGAACTTTAGCGAGATCGTCGTGGGCGCGGCTTTAAAGCGTCGTGGCCACCCTAGGAGAGGGGTTACGATTTCGGCGTGCTGCGGAAGAACCCAAAGTCCATTGATGAAAGTACATCCTTCCAGATATCCTGGGGCGAGGCTTGTAGTCGAAGGTCGAAATATGTTCGAGTAGGCTGCTTCCGTTGTCCTCCTGTGTTGTAAGTAGGTTGCGTGTTCACATCACGTCGGGGTCACCAGTTGAAGCGGCATGCTTCATGTAGCTGTAGAATAAAGGAGGAAGAAAGAAAGGAAGGAAAAGAGAGGGGAAGAACGTTTCGTCCTGGGCCTGCTAGTGGACTCATCAGAGGGGGCACGTTCGCAGAAATCATCTTCAACCCTCGAAGACGAAGAGAAAGTTTGGAGTCAAACATATGTTTAATGTCTCCAGTCTCTTCGCTTCGAGGGTTAAGTGTGCTCTTCCGCCCTGCGCCACGGGGTGCAAAGGCGACTACGGTGGTCGCCACAAGCTCAAATGCTTCTTAGAACGAGATATTGCATCTCATATCTATGTTTCATGATAAGATATAATATACATTGCGAAGTGTTATGCATTCCTCGACTACGATTCAAGTGAATGTAAATGCGACACTTCCTTGCAAGGAAATAGCGTTTGCAGATGTCTACGTATCGTAGCAATAGAGTTCTTATGATTCTTAAAACGTGATATCGCATCTCATTTCTATGTTTCATGGTAAGATATAATATGATTTGCGAAGTGTCATGTATTCCTCGTCTACACTTCAAATGAATGTGAATGCGACACTTCCTCGCTAGGAAATAGCGTTTGCAGATGTCTACGTATCGTAGCAATAGAGTTCATATGATTCTTAGAACGCGATATCGCATCTCATTTCTATGTTTCATGGTAAGATATAACATGATTTGCGAAGTGTTATGTATTCCTCGTCTACACTTCAAATGAATGTGAATGCGATACTTCCTCGCTACTAAATAGCGTTTGCAGATGTCTACGTATCGGAGCAATAGCTTTCTAATGCTTCTTAAAACGCGATATCGCATCTCATTTCTATGTTTCATGGTAAGATATAATATGATTTGCGAAGTGTCATATATTTCTCGTCTAGACTTCAAATGAATGTAAATGCGACACTTCCATGCTAGGAAATAGCGTCTGCAGATGTCTAGGTATCGTAGCGATAGAGTTCTAATGCTTCTTAAAACGCGATATCGCATCTCATTTCTATGTTTCATGGTAAGATGTAATATGATTTGCGAAGTGTTATGCATTCCTCGTCTACGATTCAAATGAATGTAAATGCGATACTTCCTTGCAAGGAAATAGCGTTTGTAGATGTCTGCGTATCGTAGCAATAGAGTTCTTATGATTCTTAAAACGCGATATCACATCTCATTTCTATGTTTCATGGTAAGATATAACATGATTTGCGAAGTGTCATGTATTCCTCGTCTACACTTCAAATGAATGTAAATGCGACACTTCCTTGCTAGGAAATAGCGTCTGCAGATGTCTAGGTATCGTAGCATTGGTGTTCTAATGCTTCTTAAAACGCGATATCGCACCTCATTTCTATGTTTCATGGTAAGATATAATATGATTTGCGAAGTGTCATGTACTCCTCGTCTACACTTCAAATGAATGTAAATGCGACACTTCCTCGCTAGGAAATAGCGTTTGCAGATGTCTACGTATCGTAGCAATAGATTTCTAATGCTTCTTAAAACGCGATATCGCATCTCATTTCTATGTTTCATGGTAAGATATAATATGATTTGCGAAGTGTCATGTATTCCTCGTCTACACTTCAAATGAATGTGAATGCGATACTTCCTCGCTTGGAAATAGCGTCTGCAGATGTCTACGTATCGTAGCAATAGCTTTCTAATGATTCTTAAAACGCGATATCGCATCTCATTTCTATGTTTCATGGTAAGATATAATATGATTTGCGAAGTGTCATGTATTACTCGTCTACACTTCAAATGAATGTAAATGCGACACTTCCTTGCTAGGATATAGCGTCTGCAAATGTCTAGGTATCGTAGCAATAGAGTTCATATGATTCTTAAAACGCGATATCGCATCTCATTTCTATGTGTCATGGTAAGAAATAATACGATTTGCGAAGTGTCATGTATTCCTCGTCTACACTTCAAATGAATGTAAATGCGACACTTCCTTGCTAGGAAATAGCGTCTGCAGATGTCTAGGTATCGTAGCAATAGTGTTCTAATGCTTCTTAAAACGCGATATCGCACCTCATTTCTATGTTTCATGGTAAGATATAATGTGATTTGCGAAGTGTCATGTACTCCTCGTCTACACTTCAAATGAATGTAAATGCGACACTTCCTCGCTAGGAAATAGCGTTTGCAGATGTCTACGTATCGTAGCAATAGATTTCTAATGCTTCTTAAAACGCGATATCGCATCTCATTTCTATGTTTCATGGTAAGATATAATATGATTTGCGAAGTGTCATGTATTCCTCGTCTACACTTCAAATGAATGTGAATGCAACACTTCCTTGCAAGGAAATAGCGTTTGCAGATGTTTACCTATCAAAGCAATAGAGTTCTAATGCTTCTTAAAACGCGATATCGCATCTCATATCTATGTTTCATGATAAGATATAATATACATTGCGAAGTGTCATGTATTCCTCGTCTACACTTCAAATGAATGTAAATGCGACACTTCCTCGCTAGGAAATAGCGTTTGCAGATGTCTACGTATCGTAGCAATAGATTTCTAATGCTTCTTAAAACGCGATATCGCATCTCATTTCTATGTTTCATGGTAAGATATAATATGATTTGCGAAGTGTCATGTATTCCTCGTCTACACTTCAAATGAATGTAAATGCAACACTTCCTTGCAAGGAAATAGCGTTTGCAGATGTTTACCTATCAAAGCAATAGAGTTCTAATGCTTCTTACAACGCGATATCGCATCTCATTTCTATGTTTCATGGTAAGATATAATATGATTTGCGAAGTGTTATGTATTCCTTGTCTGCACTTCAAATGAATGTAAATGAGACACTTCCTTGCAAGGAAATAGCGTTTGCAGATGTCTACGTATCGTAGCAATAGAGTTCTTATGATTCTTAAAACGCGATATCGCATCTCATTTCTATGTTTCATGGTAAGATATAATATGATTTGCGAAGTGTTATGTATTCCTCGTCTACACATCAAATGAATGTAAATTCGACACTTCCTTGCTAGGAAATAGCGTCTGCAGATATCTAGGTATCGTAGCGATAGAGTTCTAATGCTTCTTAGAACGCGATATCGCATCTCATTTCTATGTTTCATGGTAAGATGTAATATGATTTGCGAAGTGTTATGCATTCCTCGTCTACGATTCAAATGAATGTAAATGCGACACTTCCTTGCAAGGAAGTAGCGATTGCAGATATCTACGTATCGAAGCAATAGAGTTCAAATGCTTCTTAAAACGAGATATTGCATCTCATATCTATGTTTCATGATAAGATATAATATACATTGCGAAGTGTTATGCATTCCTCGAGTACGATTCAAGTGAATGTAAATGCGACACTTCCTTGCAAGGAAGTAGCGATTGCAGATATCTACGTATCGAAGCAATAGAGTTCTTATGATTCTTAAAACGCGATATCACATCTCATATCTATGTTTCATGATAAGATATAATATACATTGCGAAGTGTTATGCATTCCTCGTCTACGATTCAAATGAATGTAAATGCGACACTTCCTTGCAAGGAAATAGCGTTTGCAGATGTCTACGTATCGAAGCAATATAGTTCAAATGCTTCTTAAAACGAGATATTGCATTTCATATCTATGTTTCATGATAAGACATAATATACATTGCGAAGTGTTATGCATTCCTCGTCTACGATTCAAATGAATGTAAATGCGACACTTCCTTGCAAGGAAATAGCGTTTGCAGATGTCTGCGTATCGTAGCAATGGAGTTCATATGATTCTTAAAACGCGATATCGCATCTCAATTCTATGTTTCATGGTAAGATATAATATGATTTGCGAAGGGTCATGTAATCCTCGTCTACACTTCAAATGAATGTGAATGCGACACTTCCTCGCTAGGAAATAGCGTTTGCAGATGTCTACGTATCGTAGCAATAGAGTTCAGATGATTCTTAAAACGCGATATCGCATCTCATTTCTATGTTTCATGGTAAGATATAACATGATTTGCGAAGTGTTATGTATTCCTCGTCTACACTTCAAATGAATGTGAATGCGATACTTCCTCGCTTGGAAATAGCGTTTGCAGATGTCTACGTATCGTAGCAATAGCTTTCTAATGCTTCTTAAAACGCGATATCGCATCTCATTTCTATGTTTCATGGTAAGATATAATATGATTTGCGAAGTGTCATGTATTCCTCGTCTACACTTCAAATGAATGTAAATGCGACACTTCCTTGCTAGGAAATAGCGTCTGCAAATGTCTAGGTATCGTAGCAATAGAGTTCATATGATTCTTAAAACGCGATATCGCATCTCATTTCTATGTTTCATGGTAAGATATAATACGATTTGCGAAGTGTCATGTATTCCTCGTCTACACTTCAAATGAATGTAAATGCGACACTTCCTTGCTAGGAAATAGCGTTTGCAGATGTTTACCTATCAAAGCAATAGAGTTCTAATGCTTCTTAAAACGCGATATCGCATCTCATTTCTGTGTTTCATGGTAAGATATAATATGATTTGCGAAGTGTTATGTATTCCTTGTCTGCACTTCAAATGAATGTAAATGAGACACTTCCTTGCAAGGAAATAGCGTTTGCAGATGTCTACGTATCGTAGCAATAGAGTTCTAATGATTCTTAAAACGCGATATCGCATCTCATTTCTATGTTTCATGGTAAGATATAATATGATTTGCGAAGTGTTATGTATTCCTCGTCTACACATCAAATGAATGTAAATTCGACACTTCCTTGCTAGGAAATAGCGTCTGCAGATGTCTAGGTATCGTAGCAATAGAGTTCATATGATTCCTAGAACGCGATATCGCATCTCATTTCTATGTTTCATGGTAAGATATAATATGATTTCCGAAGTGTCATGCATTCCTCGTCTACACTTCAAATGAATGTAAATCCGACACTTCCTTGCTAGGAAATAGCGTCTGCAGATGTCTAGGAATCGTAGCAACAGAGTTCAAATGCTTCTTAAAACCAGATATTGCATCTCATATCTATGTTTCATGATAAGATATAATATTCATTGCGAAGTGTTATGCATTCCTCGTATACGATTCAAATGAATGTAAATGCGACACTTCCTTGCAAGGAAATAGCGTTTGCAGATGTCTACGTATTGTAGCAATAGAGTTCATACGATTCTTAGAACGCGATATCGCATCTCATTTCTATGTTTCATGGTAAGATGTAATATGATTTGCGAAGTGTTATGTATTCCTCGTCTACATTTCAAATGAATGTAAATGCGATACTTCCTCGCTACTAAATAGCGTTTGCAGATGTCTACGTATCGTAGCAATAGCTTTCTAATGCTTCTTAAAACGCGATATCGCATCTCATTTCTATGTTTCATGGTAAGATATAATATGATTTGCGAAGTGTCATGTATTCCTCGTCTACACTTCAAATGAATGTGAATGCGACACTTCCTCGCTAGGAAATAGCGTTTGCAGATGTCTACGTGTCGTAGCAATAGAGTTCAAATGCTTCTTAAAACGAGATATCGCATCTCATTTCTATGTTTCATGGTAAGATATAACATGATTTGCGAAG
Organism: Xylocopa sonorina; assembly: GCF_050948175.1. Classification (NCBI taxonomy): domain Eukaryota; kingdom Metazoa; phylum Arthropoda; class Insecta; order Hymenoptera; family Apidae; genus Xylocopa; species Xylocopa sonorina. The sequence continues at coordinate 152,760 of NW_027490377.1, forward strand.
TGTTATGTATTCCTCGTCTACACTTCAAATGAATGTGAATGCGATACTTCCTCGCTACTAAATAGCGTTTGCAGGTGTCTACGTATTGTAGCAATAGAGTTCATACGATTCTTAGAACGCGATATCGCATCTCATTTCTATGTTTCATGGTAAGATATAATATGATTTGCGAAGTGTCATGTATTCCTCGTCTACACTTCAAATGAATGTGAATGCAACACTTCCTCGCTAGGAAATAGCGTTTGCAGATGTCTACGTGTCGTAGCAATAGAGTTCTTATGATTCTTAAAACGCGATATCGCATCACATTTCTATGTTTCATGGTAAGATATAATATGATTTGCGAAGTGTCATGTATTCCTCGTCTACACTTCAAATGAATGTGAATGCGATACTTCCTCGCTACTAAATAGCGATTGCAGATGTCTACGTATCGTAGCAATAGCTTTCTAATGCTTCTTAAAACGCGATATCGCATCTCATTTCTATGTTTCATGGCGAGATATAATATGATTTGCGAAGTGTCATGTATTCCTCGTCTACACTTCAAATGAATGTAAATGCGACACTTCCTTGAAAGGAGGTAGCGATTGCAGATGTCTACGTATCGAAGCAATAGAGTTCAAATGCTTCTTAGAACGAGATATTGCATCTCATATCTATGTTTCATGATAAGATATAATATACATTGCGATGTGTTATGCATTCCTCGTCTACGATTCAAATGAATGTAAATGCGACACTTCCTTGCTAGGAAATAGCGTCCGCAGATGTCTAGGTATCGTAGCAATAGAGTTCTAATGCTTCTTAAAACGCGATATCGCATCTCATTTCTATGTTTCATGGTAAGATGTAATATGATTTGCGAAGTGGTATGTATTCCTCGTCTACACTTCAGAGGAATGTGAATGCGACACTTCCTCGCTAGGAAATAGCGTTTGCAGATGTCTACGTATCGTAGCAATAGAGTTCAGATGATCCTTAAAACGCGATATCGCATCTCATTTCTATGTTTCATGGTAAGATATAACATGATTTGCGAAGTGTTATGTATTCCTCGTCTACACTTCAAATGAATGTGAATGCGATACTTCCTCGCTTGGAAATAGCGTTTGCAGATGTCTACGTATCGTAGCAATGGCTTTCTAATGCTTCTTAAAACGCGATATCGCATCTCATTTCTATGTTTCGTGGTAAGATATAATATGATTTGCGAAGTGTCATGTATTCTTCGTCTACACTTCAAATGAATGTAAATGCGACACTTCCTTGCTAGGAAATAGCGTCTGCAGATGTCTAGGTATCGTAGCAATAGAGTAATAATGCTTCTTAAAACGCGATATCGCATCTCAATTCTATGTTTCATGGTAAGATATAATATGATTTGCGAAGGGTCATGTAATCCTCGTCTACACTTCAAATGAATGTGAATGCGACACTTCCTCGCTAGGAAATAGCGTTTGCAGATGTCTACGTATCGTAGCAATAGAGTTCATATGATTCTTAGAACGCGATATCGCATCTCATTTCTATGTTTCATGGTAAGATATAACATGATTTGCGAAGTGTTATGTATTCCTCGTCTACACTTCAAATGAATGTGAATGCGATACTTCCTCGCTACTAAATAGCGTTTGCAGATGTCTACGTATCGTAGTAATAGCTTTCTAATGCTTCTTAAAACGAGATATCGCATCTCATTTCTATGTTTCATGGTAAGATATAACATGATTTGCGAAGTGTTATGTATTCCTCGTCTACACTTCAAATGAATGTGAATGCGATACTTCCTCGCTACTAAATAGCGTTTGCAGATGTCTACGTATCGTAGCAATAGCTTTCTAATGCATCTTAAAACGCGATATCGCATCTCATTTCTATGTTTCATGGTAAGATATAATATGATTTGCGAAGTGTCATATATTTCTCGTCTACACATCAAATGAATGTAAATTCGACACTTCCTTGCTAGGAAATAGCGTCTGCAGATATCTAGGTATCGTAGCGATAGAGTTCTAATGCTTCTTAAAACGCGATATCGCATCTCATTTCTATGTTTCATGGTAAGATGTAATATGATTTGCGAAGTGTTATGCATTCCTCGTCTACGATTCAAATGAATGTAAATGCGACACTTCCTTGCAAGGAAGTAGCGATTGCAGATATCTACGTATCGAAGCAATAGAGTTCAAATGCTTCTTAAAACGAGATATTGCATCTCATATCTACGTTTCATGATAAGATATAATATACATTGCGAAGTGTTATGCATTCCTCGAGTACGATTCAAGTGAATGTAAATGCGACACTTCCTTGCAAGGAAATAGCGTTTGCAGATGTCTACGTATCGTAGCAATAGAGTTCTTATGATTCTTAAAACGCGATATCACATCTCATTTCTATGTTTCATGGTAAGATATAATATGATTTGCGAAGTGTCATGTATTCCTCGTCTACACTTCAAATGAATGTAAATGCGACACTTCCTGGAAAGGAAATAGCGATTGCAGATGTCTACGTATCGAAGCAATATAGTTCAAATGCTTCTTAAAACGAGATATTGCATCTCATATCTATGTTTCATGATAAGATATAATATACATTGCGAAGTGTTATGCATTCCTCGTCTACGATTCAAATGAATGTAAATGCGACACTTCCTTGCAAGGAAATAGCGTTTGCAGATGTCTACGTATCGTAGCAATAGAGTTCATATGATTCTTAAAACGCGATATCGCATCTAGTTTCTATGTTTCATGGTAAGATATAATATGATTTACGAAGTGTCATGTATTCCTCGTCTACACTTCAAATGAATGTGAATGCGACAATTCCTCGCTAGGAAATAGCATTTGCAGATGTCTACGTATCGTAGCAATAGAGTTTAGATGATTCTTAAAACGCGATATCGCATCTCATTTCTATGTTTCATGGTAAGATATAACATGATTTGCGAAGTGTTATGTATTCCTCGTATACACTTCAAATGAATGTGAATGCGATACTTCCTCGCTTGGAAATAGCGTTTGCAGATGTCTACGTATCGTAGCAATAGCTTTCTAATGCTTCTTAAAACGCGATATCGCATCTCATTTCTATGTTTCACGGTAAGATATAATATGATTTGCGAAGTGTCATGTATTCCTCGTCCACACTTCAAATGAATGTAAATGCGACACTTCCTTGCTAGGAAATAGCGTCTGCAGATGTCTAGGTATCGTAGCAATAGAGTTCTAATGCTTCTTAAAACGCGATATCGCATCTCATTTCTATGTTTCATGGTAAGATGTAATATGATTTGCGAAGTGTTATGTATTCCTCGTCTACACTTCAAATGAATGTAAATATGACACTTCCTTGCAAGGAAGTAGCGATTGCAGATGTTTACGTATCGAAGCAGTAGAGTTCAAATGCTTCTTAAAACGAAATATTGCATCTCATATCTATGTTTCATGATAAGATATAATATACATTGCGAAGTGTTATGCATTCCTCGTCTACGATTCAAATGAATGTAAATGCGACACTTCCTTGCAAGGAAATAGCGTTTGCAGATGTCTACGTATCGAAGCAATATAGTTCAAATGCTTCTTAAAACGAGATATTGCATCCCATATCTATGTGTCATGATAAGACATAATATACATTGCGAAGTGTTATGCATTCCTCGTCTACGATTCAAGTGAATGTAAATGCGACACTTCCTTGCAAGGAAATAGCGTTTGCAGATGTCTGCGTATCGTAGCAATGGAGTTCATATGATTCTTAAAACGCGATATCGCATCTCAATTCTATGTTTCATGGTAAGATATAATATGATTTGCGAAGGGTCATGTAATCCTCGTCTACACTTCAAATGAATGTGAATGCGACACTTCCTCGCTAGGAAATAGCGTTTGCAGATGTCTACGTATCGTAGCAATAGAGTTCAGATGATTCTTAAAACGCGATATCGCATCTCATTTCTATGTTTCATGGTAAGATATAACATGATTTGCGAAGTGTTATGTATTCCTCGTCTACACTTCAAATGAATGTGAATGCGATACTTCCTCGCTTGGAAATAGCGTTTGCAGATGTCTACGTATCGTAGCAATAGCTTTCTAATGCTTCTTAAAACGCGATATCGCATCTCATTTCTATGTTTCATGGTAAGATATAATATGATTTGCGAAGTGTCATGTATTCCTCGTCTACACTTCAAATGAATGTAAATGCGACACTTCCTTGCTAGGAAATAGCGTCTGCAAATGTCTAGGTATCGTAGCAATAGAGTTCATATGATTCTTAAAACGCGATATCGCATCTCATTTCTATGTTTCATGGTAAGATATAATACGATTTGCGAAGTGTCATGTATTCCTCGTCTACACTTCAAATGAATGTAAATGCGACACTTCCTTGCTAGGAAATAGCGTTTGCAGATGTTTACCTATCAAAGCAATAGAGTTCTAATGCTTCTTAAAACGCGATATCGCATCTCATATCTATGTTTCATGATAAGATATAATATACATTGCGAAGTGTCATGTATTTCTCGTCTACACTTCAAATGAATGTAAATGCGACACTTCCTCGCTAGGAAATAGCGCTTGCAAATGTCTACGTATCGTAGCAATAGATTTCTAATGCTTCTTAAAACGCGATATCGCATCACATTTCTATGTTTCATGGTAAGATACAATATGATTTGCGAAGTGTCATGTATTGCTCGTCTACACTTCAAATGAATGTAAATGCAACACTTCCTTGCAAGGAAATAGCGTTTGCAGATGTTTACCTATCAAAGCAATAGAGTTCTAATGCTTCTTAAAACGCGATATCGCATCTCATTTCTGTGTTTCATGGTAAGATATAACATGATTTGCGAAGTGTTATGTATTCCTCGTCTACACTTCAAATGAATGTGAATGCGATACTTCCTCGCTACTAAATAGCGTTTGCAGATGTCTACGTATCGTAGCAATAGCTTTCTAATGCTTCTTAAAACGCGATATCGCATCTCATTTCTATGTTTCATGGTAAGATGCAATATGATTTGCGAAGTGTCATATATTTCTCGTCTAGACTTCAAATGAATGTAAATGCGACACTTCCATGCTAGGAAATAGCGTCTGCAGATGTCTAGGTATCGGAGCGATAGAGTTCTAATGCTTCTTTAAACGCGATATCGCATCTCATTTCTATGATTCATGGTAAGATGTAATATGATTTGCGAAGTGTTATGTATTCCTCGTCTACACCTCAAATGAATGTAAATGCGACACTTCCTTGCAAGGAAGTAGTGATTGCAGATGTCTACGTATCGAAGCAATAGAGTTCAAATGCTTCTTAAAACGAGATATTGCATCTCATATCTATGTTTCATGATAAGATATAATATACATTGCGAAGTGTTATGCATTCCTCGTCTACGATTCAAATGAATGTAAATGCGACACTTCCTTGCTAGGAAATAGCGTCTGCAGATGTCTAGGTATCGTAGCAATAGAGTTCTAATGCTTCTTAAAACGCGATATCGCATCTCATTTCTATGTTTCATGGTAAGATGTAATATGATTTGCGAAGTGTTACGTATTCCTCGTCTACACTTCAGAGGAATGTGAATGCGACACTTCCTCGCTAGGAAGTAGCGTTTGCAGATGTCTACGTATCGTAGCATTAGATTTCTAATGCTTCTTAAAACGCGATATCGCATCTCATTTCTATGTTTCATGGTAAGATATAATATGATTTCCAAAGTGTCATGCATTCCTCGTCTACACTTCAAATGAATGTAAATCCGACACTTCTTTGCTAGGAAATAGCGTCTGCAGATGTCTAGGAATCGTAGCAACAGAGTTCAAATGCTTCTTAAAACCAGATATTGCATCTCATATCTATGTTTCATGATAAGATATAATATTCATTGCGAAGTGTTATGCATTCCTCGTATACGATTCAAATGAATGTAAATGCGACACTTCCTTGCAAGGAAATAGCGTTTGCAGATGTCTACGTATTGTAGCAATAGAGTTCATGCGATTCTTAGAACGCGATATCGCATCTCATTTCTATGTTTCATGGTAAGATGTAATATGATTTGCGAAGTGTTATGTATTCCTCGTCTACATTTCAAATGAATGTAAATGCGACACTTCCTTGCAAGGAAGTAGCGATTGCAGATGTCTACGTATCGAAGCAATAGAGTTCAAATGCTTCTTAAAACGAGATATTGCATCTCATATCTATGTTTCATGATAAGATATAATATACATTGCGAAGTGTTATGCATTCCTCGACTACGATTCAAGTGAATGTAAATGCGACACTTCCTTGCAAGGAAATAGCGTTTGCAGATGTCTACGTATCGTAGCAATAGAGTTCTTATGAGTCTTAAAACGCGATATCGCATCACATTTCTATGTTTCATGGTAAGATATAATATGATTTGCGAAGTGTCATGTATTCCTCGTCTACACTTCAAATGAATGTGAATGCGATACTTCCTCGCTACTAAATAGCGTTTGCAGATGTCTACGTATCGTAGCAATAGCTTTCTAATGCTTCTTAAAACGCGATATCGCATCTCATTTCTATGTTTCATGGTAAGATATAATATGATTTGCGAAGTGTCATGTATTCCTCGTCTACACTTCAAATGAATGTGAATGCGACACTTCCTCGCTAGGAAATAGCGTTTGCAGATGTCTACGTGTCGTAGCAATAGAGTTCTTATGATTCTTAAAACGCGATATCGCATCACATTTCTATGTTTCATGGTAAGATATAATATGATTTGCGAAGTGTCATGTATTCCTCGTCTACACTTCAAATGAATGTGAATGCGATACTTCCTCGCTACTAAATAGCGTTTGCAGATGTCTACGTATCGTAGCAATAGCTTTCTAATGCTTCTTAAAACGCGATATCGCATCTCATTTCTATGTTTCATGGCGAGATATAATATGATTTGCGAAGTGTCATGTATTCCTCGTCTACACTTCAAATGAATGTAAATGCGACACTTCCTTGAAAGGAGGTAGCGATTGCAGATGTCTACGTATCGAAGCAATAGAGTTCAAATGCTTCTTAGAACGAGATATTGCATCTCATATCTATGTTTCATGATAAGATATAATATACATTGCGAAGTGTTATGCATTCCTCGACTACGATTCAAGTGAATGTAAATGCGACACTTCCTTCCAAGGAAATAGCGTTTGCAGATGTCTACGTATCGTAGCAATAGAGTTCTAATGCTTCTTTAAACGCGATATCGCATCTCATTTCTATGTTTCATGGTAAGATGTAATATGATTTGCGAAGTGTTATGTATTCCTCGTCTACACTTCAAATGAATGTAAATGCGACACTTCCTTGCAAGGAAGTAGTGATTGCAGATGTCTACGTATCGAAGCAATAGAGTTCAAATGCTTCTTAAAACGAGATATTGCATCTCATATCTATGTTTCATGATAAGATATAATATACATTGCGATGTGTTATGCATTCCTCGTCTACGATTCAAATGAATGTAAATGCGACACTTCCTTGCTAGGAAATAGCGTCTGCTGATGTCTAGGTATCGTAGCAATAGAGTTCTAATGCTTCTTAAAACGCGATATCGCATCTCATTTCTATGTTTCATGGTAAGATGTAATATGATTTGCGAAGTGGTATGTATTCCTCGTCTACACTTCAGAGGAATGTGAATGCGACACTTCCTCGCTAGGAAATAGCGTTTGCAGATGTCTACGTATCGTAGCAATAGAGTTCAGATGATTCTTAAAACGCGATATCGCATCTCATTTCTATGTTTCATGGTAAGATATAACATGATTTGCGAAGTGTTATGTATTCCTCGTCTACACTTCAAATGAATGTGAATGCGATACTTCCTCGCTTGGAAATAGCGTTTGCAGGTGTCTACGTATCGTAGCAATGGCTTTCTAATGCTTCTTAAAACGCGATATCGCATCTCATTTCTATGTTTCGTGGTAAGATATAATATGATTTGCGAAGTGTCATGTATTCTTCGTCTACACTTCAAATGAATGTAAATGCGACACTTCCTTGCTAGGAAATAGCGTCTGCAGATGTCTAGGTATCGTAGCAATAGAGTAATAATGCTTCTTAAAACGCGATATCGCATCTCATTTCTATGTTTCATGGTAAGATATAACATGATTTGCGAAGTGTTATGTACTCCTCGTCTACACTTCAAATGAATGTGAATGCGATACTTCCTCGCTACTAAATAGCGTTTGCAGATTTCTACGTATCGTAGCAATAGCTTTCTAATGCTTCTTAAAACGCGATATCGCATCTCATTTCTATGTTTCATGGTAAGATATAATATGATTTGCGTAGTGTCATGTATTTCTCGTCTACACTTCAAATGAATGTAAATGCGACACTTCCTTGCTAGGAAATAGCGTCTGCAGATGTCTAGGTATCGTAGCAATAGAGTTCTAATGCTTCTTAAAACGCGATATCGCATCTCATTTCTATGTTTCATGGTAAGATGTAATATGATTTGCGAAGTGTTGTGTATTCCTCGTTACACTTCAAATGAATGTAAATGCGACACTTCCTTGCAAGGAAGTAGTGATTGCAGATGTCTACGTGTCGAAGCAATAGAGTTCAAATGCTTCTTAAAACGAGATATTGCATCTCATATCTATGTTTCATGATAAGATATAATATACATTGCGAAGTGTTATGCATTCCTCGTCTACGATTCAAATGAATGTGAATGCGACACTTCCTCGCTAGGAAATAGCGTTTGCAGATGTCTACGTATCGTAGCAATAGAGTTCAGATGATTCTTAAAACGCGATATCGCATCTCATTTCTATGTTTCATGGTAAGATGTAATATGATTTGCGAAGTGTCATGCATTCCTCGTCTACACTTCAAATGAATGTAAATACGACACTTCCTTGCAAGGAAATAGCGTTTGCAGATGTCTACGTATCGTAGCAATAGAGTTCTTATGATTCTTAAAACGCGATATCGCATCACATTTCTATGTTTCATGGTAAGATATAATATGATTTGCGCAGTGTCATGTATTCCTCGTCTACACTTCAAATGAATGTGAATGCGATACTTCCTTGCAAGGAAGTAGCGATTGCAGATGTCTACGATTCGAAGCAATAGTGTTCAAATGCTTCTTAAAACGAGATATTGCATCTCATATCTATGTTTCATGATAAGATATAATATACATTGGGAAGAGTTATGCATTCCTCGTCTACGATTCAAATGAATGTAAATGCGACACTTCCATTTCAGGAAATAGCGTTTGCAGATGTCTACGTATCATAGCAATAGAGTACTTATGATTCTTAAAACGCGATATCGCATCTCATTTCTATGTTTCATGGTAAGATATAATATGATTTGCGAAGTGTCATGTATTCCTCGTCTACACTTCAAATGAATGTGAATGCGGCACTTCCTCGCTAGGAAATAGCGTTTGCAGATGTCTACGTATCATAGCAATAGAGTTCATATGATTCTTAAAACGCGATATCGCATCTCATTTCTATGTTTCATGGTAAGATATAATATGATTTGCGAAGTGTCTTGTATTCCTCGTCTACACTTCAAATGAATGTAAATGCGACTCTTCCTTGCTAGGAAATAGCGTCTGCAGATGTCTAGGTATCGTAGCAATAGAGTTCTAATACTTCTTAAAACGCGATATCGCATCTCATTTCTATGTTTCATGGTAAGATGTAATATGATTTGCGAAGAGTTATGTATTCCTCGTCTACACTTCAAATGAATGTGAATGCGACACCTCCTCGCTAGGAAATAGCGTTTGCAGATGTCTTCGTATCGTAGCAATAGAGATCAAATGCTTCTTAAAACGAGATATTGCATCTCATATCTATGTTTCATGATAAGATATAATATACATTGCGAAGTGTTATACATTCCTCGTCTACGATTCAAATGAATGTAAATGCGACACTTCCTTGCAAGGAAATAGCGTTTGCAGATGTCTACGTATGGTAGCAATAGAGTTCTTATGATTCTTATAACGCGATATCGCATCTCATTTCTATGTTTCATGGTAAGATATAATATGATTTGCGAAGTGTCATGTATTCCTCGTCTACACTTCAAATGAATGTGAATGCGACACTTCCTCGCTAGGAAATAGCGTTTGCAGATGTCTACGTATCGTAGCAATAGATTTCTAATGCTTCTTAAAACGCGATATCGCATCTCATTTCTATGTTTCATGGTAAGATATAATATGATTTCCGAAGTGTCATGTATTCCTCGTCTACACTTCAAATGAATGTAAATCCGACACTTCCTTGCTAGGAAATAGCGTCTGCAGATGTCTACGTATCGAAGCAATAGAGTTCAAATGCTTCTTAAGACGAGATATTGCATCTCATATCTATGTTTCATGATAAGATATAATATACATTGCGAAGTGTTATGCATTCCTCGTCTACGATTCAAATGAATGTAAATGCGACACTTCCTTGCAAGGAAATAGCGTTTGCAGATGCCTACGTATCGTAGCAATAGGGTTCTTATTATTCTTAAAACGCGATATCGCTTCTCATTTCTATGTTTCATGGTAAGATATAATATGATTTGCGAAGTGTCATGTATTCCTCGTCTACACTTCAAATGAATGTGAATGCGACACTTCCTCGCTAGGAAATAGCGTTTGCAGATGTCTACGTATCGTAGCAATAGAGTTCATATGATTCTTAAAACGCGATATCGCATCTCATTTCTATGTTTCATGGTAAGATATAATATGATTTGCGAAGTGTTATGTATTCCTCGTCTACACTTCAAAGGAATGTGAATGCGACACTTCCTCGCTAGGAAATAGCGTTTGCAGATGTCTACGTATCGTAGCAATTGATTTCTAATGCTTCTTAAAACGCGATATCGCATCTCATTTCTATGTTTCATGGTAAGATATAATATGATTTGCGAAGTGTCATGTATTCCTCGTCTACACTTCAAATGAATGTGAATGCGACACTTCCTCGCTAGGAAATAGCGTTTGCAGATGTCTACGTATCGTAGCAATAGATTTCTAATGCTTCTTAAAACGCGATATCGCATCTCATTTCTATGTTTCATGGTAAGATATAATATGATTTCCGAAGTGTCATGTATTCCTCGTCTACACTTCAAATGAATGTAAATCCGACACTTCCTTGCTAGGAAATAGCGTCTGCAGATGTCTACGTATCGAAGCAATAGAGTTCAAATGCTTCTTAAGACGAGATATTGCATCTCATATCTATGTTTCATGATAAGATATAATATACATTGCGAAGTGTTATGCATTCCTCGTCTACGATTCAAATGAATGTAAATGCGACACTTCCTTGCAAGGAAATAGCGTTTGCAGATGCCTACGTATCGTAGCAATAGTGTTCTTATTATTCTTAAAACGCGATATCGCTTCTCATTTCTATGTTTCATGGTAAGATATAATATGATTTGCGAAGTGTCATGTATTCCTCGTCTACACTTCAAATGAATGTGAATGCGACACTTCCTCGCTAGGAAATAGCGTTTGCAGATGTCTACGTATCGTAGCAATAGAGTTCATATGATTCTTAAAACGCGATATCGCATCTCATTTCTATGTTTCATGGTAAGATATAATATGATTTGCGAAGTGTTATGTATTCCTCGTCTACACTTCAAAGGAATGTGAATGCGACACTTCCTCGCTAGGAAATAGCGTTTGCAGATGTCTACGTATCGTAGCAATTGATTTCTAATGCTTCTTAAAACGCGATATCGCATCTCATTTCTATGTTTCATGGTAAGATATAATATGATTTCCGAAGTGTCATGTATTCCTCGTCTACACTTCAAATGAATGTAAATCCGACACTTCCTTGCTAGGAAATAGCGTCTGCAGATGTCTAGGTATCGTAGCAATAGAGTTCAAACGCTTCTTAAAACTAGATATTGCATCTCATATCTATGTTTCATGATAAGATATAATATTCATTGCGAAGTGTTATGCATTCCTCGTCTACGATTCAAATGAATGTAAATGCGACACTTCCTTGCAAGGAAATAGCGTTTGCAGATGTCTACGTATCGTAGCAATAGAGTTCTTATGATTCTTAAAACGCGATATCGCATCTCATTTCTATGTTTCATGGTAAGAGATAATATGATTTGCGCAGTGTCATGTATTCCTCGTCTACACTTCAAATGAATGTGAATGCGACCCTTCCTCGCTAGGAAATAGCGTTTGCAGATGTCTACGTATCGTAGCAATAGAGTTCATATGATTCTTAGAACGCGATATCGCATCTCATTTCTATGTTTCATGGTAAGATATAACATGATTTGCGAAGTGTTATGTATTCCTCGTCTACACTTCAAATGAATGTGAATGCGATACTTCCTCGCTAGTAAATAGCGTTTGCAGATGTCTACGTATCATAGCAATAGCTTTCTAATGCTTCTTAAGACGCGATATCGCATCTCATTTCTATGATTCCTGGTAAGATATAATATGATTTGCGAAGTGTCATGTATTCCTCGTCTACGATTCAAATGAATGTAAATGCGACACTTCCTTGCAAGGAAATAGCGTTTGCAGATGTCTACGTATCGTAGCAATAGAGTTCTAATGCTTCTTAAAACGCGATATCGCATCTCATTTCTATGTTTCATGGTAAGATGTAATATGATTTGCGAAGTGTCATGTATTCCTCGTCTACACTTCAAATGAATGTAAATGCGACACTTCCTTGAAAGGAGGTAGCGATTGCAGATGTCTACGTATCGAAGCAATAGAGTTCAAATGCTTCTTAGAACGAGATATTGCATCTCATATCTATGTTTCATGATAAGATATAATATACATTGCGAAGTGTTATGCATTCCTCGACTACGATTCAAGTGAATGTAAATGCGACACTTCCTTCCAAGGAAATAGCGTTTGCAGATGTCTACGTATCGTAGCAATAGAGTTCTAATGCTTCTTAAAACGCGATATCGCATCTCATTTCTATGTTTCATGGTAAGATGTAATATGATTTGCGAAGTGGTATGTATTCCTCGTCTACACTTCAGAGGAATGTGAATGCGACACTTCCTCGTTAGGAAGTAGCGTTTGCAGATGTCTACGGATCGTAGCATTAGATTTCTAATGCTTCTTAAAACGCGATATCGCATCTCATTTCTATGTTTCATGGTAAGATATAATATGATTTCCGAAGTGTCATGCATTCCTCGTCTACACTTCAAATGAATGTAAATGCGACACTTCCTTGCTAGGAAATAGCGTCTGCAAATGTCTAGGTATCGTAGCAATAGAGTTCATATGATTCTTAAAACGCGATATCGCATCTCATTTCTATGTTTCATGGTAAGATATAATACGATTTGCGAAGTGTCATGTTTTCCTCGTCTACACTTCAAATGAATGTGAATGCGACACTTCCTCGCTAGGAAGTAGCGTTTGCAGATGTCTACGTATCGTAGCAATAGAGTTCATATGATTCTTAAAACGCGATATCGCATCTCATTTCTATGTTTCATGGTAAGATATAATATGATTTGCGAATTGTTATGAATTCCTCGTCTACACTTCAAAGGAATGTGAATGCGACACTTCCTCGCTAGGAAATAGCGTCTGCAGATGTCTACGTATCGTAGCAATTGATTTCTAATGCTTCTTAAAACGCGATATCGCATCTCATTTCTATGTTTCATGGTAAGATATAATATGATTTCCGAAGTGTCATGTATTCCTCGTCTACACTTCAAATGAATGTAAATCCGACACTTCCTTGCTAGGAAATAGCGTCTGCAGATGTCTAGGTATCGTAGCAATAGAGTTCAAACGCTTCTTAAAACTAGATATTGCATCTCATATCTATGTTTCATGATAAGATATAATATTCATTGCGAAGTGTTATGCATTCCTCGTCTACGATTCAAATGAATGTAAATGCGACACTTCCTTGCAAGGAAATAGCGTTTGCAGATGTCTACGTATCGTAGAAATAGAGTTCTTATGATTCTTAAAACGCGATATCGCATCTCATTTCTATGTTTCATGGTAAGATATAATATGATTTGCGCAGTGTCATGTATTCCTCGTCTACACTTCAAATGAATGTGAATGCGACCCTTCCTCGCTAGGAAATAGCGTTTGCAGATGTCTACGTATCGTAGCAATAGAGTTCATATGATTCTTAGAACGCGATATCGCATCTCGTTTCAATGTTTCATGGTAAGATATAACATGATTTGCGAAGTGTTATGTATTCCTCGTCTACACTTCAAATGAATGTGAATGCGATACTTCCTCGCTAGGAAATAGCGTTTGCAGATGTCTACGTATCGTAGCAATAGCTTTCTAATGCTTCTTAAGACGCGATATCGCATCTCATTTCTATGATTCCTGGTAAGATATAATATGATTTGCGAAGTGTCATGTATTCCTCGTCTACGATTCAAATGAATGTAAATGCGACACTTCCTTGAAAGGAAGTAGCGATTGCAGATGTCTACGTATCGAAGCAATAGAGTTCAAATGCTCCTTAGACGAGATATTGCATCTCATATCTATGTTTCATGATAAGATATAATATACATTGCGAAGTGTTATGCATTCCTCGTCTACGATTCAAATGAATGTAAATGCGACACTTCCTTGCAAGGAAATAGCGTTTGCAGATGTCTACGTATCGTAGCAATAGAGTTCTTATGATTCTTAAAACGCGAAATCGCATCTCATTTCTATGCTTCATGGTAAGATATAATATGATTTGCGAAGTGTCATGTATTCCTCGTCTACACTTCAAATGAATGTAAATGCGACACTTCCTTGCTAGGAAATAGCATCTGCAGATGTCTAGGTATCGTAGCAATAGCTTTCTAATGCTTCTTAAAACGCGATATCGCATCTCATTTCTATGTTTCATGGTAAGATGTAATATGATTTGCGAAGTGTCATGCATTCCTCGTCTACACTTCAAATGAATGTAAATACGACACTTCCTTGCAAGGAAATAGCGTTTGCAGATGTCTACGTATCGTAGCAATAGAGTTCTTATGATTCTTAAAACGCGATATCGCATCACATTTCTATGTTTCATGGTAAGATATAATATGATTTGCGCAGTGTCATGTATTCCTCGTCTACACTTCAAATGAATGTGAATGCGATACTTCCTTGCAAGGAAGTAGCGATTGCAGATGTCTACGATTCGAAGCAATAGTGTTCAAATGCTTCTTAAAACGAGATATTGCATCTCATATCTATGTTTCATGATAAGATATAATATACATTGGGAAGAGTTATGCATTCCTCGTCTACGATTCAAATGAATGTAAATGCGACACTTCCATTTCAGGAAATAGCGTTTGCAGATGTCTACGTATCATAGCAATAGAGTACTTATGATTCTTAAAACGCGATATCGCATCTCATTTCTATGTTTCATGGTAAGATATAATATGATTTGCGAAGTGTCATGTATTCCTCGTCTACACTTCAAATGAATGTGAATGCGGCACTTCCTCGCTAGGAAATAGCGTTTGCAGATGTCTACGTATCATAGCAATAGAGTTCATATGATTCTTAAAACGCGATATCGCATCTCATTTCTATGTTTCATGGTAAGATATAATATGATTTGCGAAGTGTCTTGTATTCCTCGTCTACACTTCAAATGAATGTAAATGCGACTCTTCCTTGCTAGGAAATAGCGTCTGCAGATGTCTAGGTATCGTAGCAATAGAGTTCTAATACTTCTTAAAACGCGATATCGCATCTCATTTCTATGTTTCATGGTAAGATGTAATATGATTTGCGAAGAGTTATGTATTCCTCGTCTACACTTCAAATGAATGTGAATGCGACACCTCCTCGCTAGGAAATAGCGTTTGCAGATGTCTTCGTATCGTAGCAATAGAGATCAAATGCTTCTTAAAACGAGATATTGCATCTCATATCTATGTTTCATGATAAGATATAATATACATTGCGAAGTGTTATACATTCCTCGTCTACGATTCAAATGAATGTAAATGCGACACTTCCTTGCAAGGAAATAGCGTTTGCAGATGTCTACGTATGGTAGCAATAGAGTTCTTATGATTCTTATAACGCGATATCGCATCTCATTTCTATGTTTCATGGTAAGATATAATATGATTTGCGAAGTGTCATGTATTCCTCGTCTACACTTCAAATGAATGTGAATGCGACACTTCCTCGCTAGGAAATAGCGTTTGCAGATGTCTACGTATCGTAGCAATAGATTTCTAATGCTTCTTAAAACGCGATATCGCATCTCATTTCTATGTTTCATGGTAAGATATAATATGATTTCCGAAGTGTCATGTATTCCTCGTCTACACTTCAAATGAATGTAAATCCGACACTTCCTTGCTAGGAAATAGCGTCTGCAGATGTCTACGTATCGAAGCAATAGAGTTCAAATGCTTCTTAAGACGAGATATTGCATCTCATATCTATGTTTCATGATAAGATATAATATACATTGCGAAGTGTTATGCATTCCTCGTCTACGATTCAAATGAATGTAAATGCGACACTTCCTTGCAAGGAAATAGCGTTTGCAGATGCCTACGTATCGTAGCAATAGGGTTCTTATTATTCTTAAAACGCGATATCGCTTCTCATTTCTATGTTTCATGGTAAGATATAATATGATTTGCGAAGTGTCATGTATTCCTCGTCTACACTTCAAATGAATGTGAATGCGACACTTCCTCGCTAGGAAATAGCGTTTGCAGATGTCTACGTATCGTAGCAATAGAGTTCATATGATTCTTAAAACGCGATATCGCATCTCATTTCTATGTTTCATGGTAAGATATAATATGATTTGCGAAGTGTTATGTATTCCTCGTCTACACTTCAAAGGAATGTGAATGCGACACTTCCTCGCTAGGAAATAGCGTTTGCAGATGTCTACGTATCGTAGCAATTGATTTCTAATGCTTCTTAAAACGCGATATCGCATCTCATTTCTATGTTTCATGGTAAGATATAATATGATTTGCGAAGTGTCATGTATTCCTCGTCTACACTTCAAATGAATGTGAATGCGACACTTCCTCGCTAGGAAATAGCGTTTGCAGATGTCTACGTATCGTAGCAATAGATTTCTAATGCTTCTTAAAACGCGATATCGCATCTCATTTCTATGTTTCATGGTAAGATATAATATGATTTCCGAAGTGTCATGTATTCCTCGTCTACACTTCAAATGAATGTAAATCCGACACTTCCTTGCTAGGAAATAGCGTCTGCAGATGTCTGCGTATCGAAGCAATAGAGTTCAAATGCTTCTTAAGACGAGATATTGCATCTCATATCTATGTTTCATGATAAGATATAATATACATTGCGAAGTGTTATGCATTCCTCGTCTACGATTCAAATGAATGTAAATGCGACACTTCCTTGCAAGGAAATAGCGTTTGCAGATGCCTACGTATCGTAGCAATAGGGTTCTTATTATTCTTAAAACGCGATATCGCTTCTCATTTCTATGTTTCATGGTAAGATATAATATGATTTGCGAAGTGTCATGTATTCCTCGTCTACACTTCAAATGAATGTGAATGCGACACTTCCTCGCTAGGAAATAGCGTTTGCAGATGTCTACGTATCGTAGCAATAGAGTTCATATGATTCTTAAAACGCGATATCGCATCTCATTTCTATGTTTCATGGTAAGATATAATATGATTTGCGAAGTGTTATGTATTCCTCGTCTACACTTCAAAGGAATGTGAATGCGACACTTCCTCGCTAGGAAATAGCGTTTGCAGATGTCTACGTATCGTAGCAATTGATTTCTAATGCTTCTTAAAACGCGATATCGCATCTCATTTCTATGTTTCATGGTAAGATATAATATGATTTCCGAAGTGTCATGTATTCCTCGTCTACACTTCAAATGAATGTAAATCCGACACTTCCTTGCTAGGAAATAGCGTCTGCAGATGTCTAGGTATCGTAGCAATAGAGTTCAAACGCTTCTTAAAACTAGATATTGCATCTCATATCTATGTTTCATGATAAGATATAATATTCATTGCGAAGTGTTATGCATTCCTCGTCTACGATTCAAATGAATGTAAATGCGACACTTCCTTGCAAGGAAATAGCGTTTGCAGATGTCTACGTATCGTAGCAATAGAGTTCTTATGATTCTTAAAACGCGATATCGCATCTCATTTCTATGTTTCATGGTAAGAGATAATATGATTTGCGCAGTGTCATGTATTCCTCGTCTACACTTCAAATGAATGTGAATGCGACCCTTCCTCGCTAGGAAATAGCGTTTGCAGATGTCTACGTATCGTAGCAATAGAGTTCATATGATTCTTAGAACGCGATATCGCATCTCATTTCTATGTTTCATGGTAAGATATAACATGATTTGCGAAGTGTTATGTATTCCTCGTCTACACTTCAAATGAATGTGAATGCGATACTTCCTCGCTAGTAAATAGCGTTTGCAGATGTCTACGTATCATAGCAATAGCTTTCTAATGCTTCTTAAGACGCGATATCGCATCTCATTTCTATGATTCCTGGTAAGATATAATATGATTTGCGAAGTGTCATGTATTCCTCGTCTACGATTCAAATGAATGTAAATGCGACACTTCCTTGCAAGGAAATAGCGTTTGCAGATGTCTACGTATCGTAGCAATAGAGTTCTAATGCTTCTTAAAACGCGATATCGCATCTCATTTCTATGTTTCATGGTAAGATGTAATATGATTTGCGAAGTGTCATGTATTCCTCGTCTACACTTCAAATGAATGTAAATGCGACACTTCCTTGAAAGGAGGTAGCGATTGCAGATGTCTACGTATCGAAGCAATAGAGTTCAAATGCTTCTTAGAACGAGATATTGCATCTCATATCTATGTTTCATGATAAGATATAATATACATTGCGAAGTGTTATGCATTCCTCGACTACGATTCAAGTGAATGTAAATGCGACACTTCCTTCCAAGGAAATAGCGTTTGCAGATGTCTACGTATCGTAGCAATAGAGTTCTAATGCTTCTTAAAACGCGATATCGCATCTCATTTCTATGTTTCATGGTAAGATGTAATATGATTTGCGAAGTGGTATGTATTCCTCGTCTACACTTCAGAGGAATGTGAATGCGACACTTCCTCGTTAGGAAGTAGCGTTTGCAGATGTCTACGGATCGTAGCATTAGATTTCTAATGCTTCTTAAAACGCGATATCGCATCTCATTTCTATGTTTCATGGTAAGATATAATATGATTTCCGAAGTGTCATGCATTCCTCGTCTACACTTCAAATGAATGTAAATCCGACACTTCCTTGCTAGGAAATAGCGTCTGCAGATGTCTACGTATCGAAGCAATAGAGTTCAATTGCTTCTTAAGACGAGATATTGCATCTCATATCTATGTTTCATGATAAGATATAATATACATTGCGAAGTGTTATGCATTCCTCGTCTACGATTCAAATGAATGTGAATGCGACACTTCCTCGCTAGGAAATAGCGTTTGCAGATGTCTACGTATCGTAGCAATAGAGTTCATATGATTCTTAAAACGCGATATCGCATCTCATTTCTATGTTTCATGGTAAGATATAATATGATTTGCGAAGTGTTATGTATTCCTCGTCGACACTTCAAAGGAATGTGAATGCGACACTTCCTCGCTAGGAAATAGCGTTTGCAGATGTCTACGTATCGTAGCAATTGATTTCTAATGCTTCTTAAAACGCGATATCGCATCTCATTTCTATGTTTCATGGTAAGATATAATATGATTTCCGAAGTGTCATGTATTCCTCGTCTACACTTCAAATGAATGTAAATCCGACACTTCCTTGCTAGGAAATAGCGTCTGTAGATGTCTAGGTATCGTAGCAATAGAGTTCAAACGCTTCTTAAAACTAGATATTGCATCTCATATCTATGTTTCATGATAAGATATAATATTCATTGCGAAGTGTTATGCATTCCTCGTCTACGATTCAAATGAATGTAAATGCGACACTTCCTTGCAAGGAAATAGCGTTTGCAGATGTCTACGTATCGTAGCACTAGCTTTCTAATGATTCTTAGAACGCGATATCGCATCTCATTTCTATGTTTCATGGTAAGATATAATATGATTTGCGCAGTGTCATGTATTCCTCGTCTACACTTCAAATGAATGTGAATGCGACCCTTCCTCGCTAGGAAATAGCGTTTGCAGATGTCTACGTATCGTAGCAATAGAGTTCATATGATTCCTAGAACGCGATATCGCATCTCATTTCTATGTTTCATGGTAAGATATAACATGATTTGCGAAGTGTTATGTATTCCTCGTCTACACTTCAAATGAATGTGAATGCGATACTTCCTCGCTAGGAAATGGCGTTTGCAGATGTCTACGTATCACAGCAATAGCTTTCTAATGCTTCTTAAGACGCGATATCGCATCTCATTTCTATGATTCCTGGTAAGATATAATATGATTTGCGAAGTGTCATGTATTCCTCGTCTACGATTCAAATGAATGTAAATGCGACACTTCCTTGCAAGGAAATAGCGTTTGCAGATGTCTACGTATCGTAGCAATAGAGTTCTAATGCTTCTTAAAACGCGATATCGCATCTCATTTCTATGTTTCATGGTAAGATGTAATATGATTTGCGAAGTGTCATGTATTCCTCGTCTACACTTCAAATGAATGTAAATGCGACACTTCCTTGAAAGGAGGTAGCGATTGCAGATGTCTACGTATCGAAGCAATAGAGTTCAAATGCTTCTTAGAACGAGATATTGCATCTCATATCTATGTTTCATGATAAGATATAATATACATTGCGAAGTGTTATGCATTCCTCGACTACGATTCAAGTGAATGTAAATGCGACACTTCCTTCCAAGGAAATAGCGTTTGCAGATGTCTACGTATCGTAGCAATAGAGTTCTAATGCTTCTTTAAACGCGATATCGCATCTCATTTCTATGTTTCATGGTAAGATGTAATATGATTTGCGAAGTGTTATGTATTCCTCGTCTACACTTCAAATGAATGTAAATGCGACACTTCCTTGCAAGGAAGTAGTGATTGCAGATGTCTAGGTATCGTAGCAATAGAGTTCTAATGCTTCTTAAACCGCGATATCGCATCTCATTTCTATGTTTCATGGTAAGATGTAATATGATTTGCGAAGTGGTATGTATTCCTCGTCTACACTTCAGAGGAATGTGAATGCGACACTTCCTCGTTAGGAAGTAGCGTTTGCAGATGTCTACGGATCGTAGCATTAGATTTCTAATGCTTCTTAAAACGCGATATCGCATCTCATTTCTATGTTTCATGGTAAGATATAATATGATTTCCGAAGTGTCATGCATTCCTCGTCTACACTTCAAATGAATGTGAATGCGACCCTTCCTCGCTAGGAAATAGCGTTTGCAGATGTCTACGTATCGTAGCAATAGCTTTCTAATGCTTCTTAAGACGCGATATCGCATCTCATTTCTATGATTCGTGGTAAGATATAATATGATTTGCGAAGTGTCATGTATTCCTCGTCTACACTTCAAATGAATGTAAATGCGACACTTCCTTGCTAGGAAATAGCGTCTGCAAATGTCTAGGTATCGTAGCAATAGAGTTCATATGATTCTTAAAACGCGATATCGCATCTCATTTCTATGTTTCATGGTAAGATATAATACGATTTGCGAAGTGTCATGTTTTCCTCGTCTACACTTCAAATGAATGTGAATGCGACACTTCCTCGCTAGGAAGTAGCGTTTGCAGATGTCTACGTATCGTAGCAATAGAGTTCATATGATTCTTAAAACGCGATATCGCATCTCATTTCTATGTTTCATGGTAAGATATAATATGATTTGCGAATTGTTATGAATTCCTCGTCTACACTTCAAAGGAATGTGAATGCGACACTTCCTCGCTAGGAAATAGCGTCTGCAGATGTCTACGTATCGTAGCAATTGATTTCTAATGCTTCTTAAAACGCGATATCGCATCTCATTTCTATGTTTCATGGTAAGATATAATATGATTTCCGAAGTGTCATGTATTCCTCGTCTACACTTCAAATGAATGTAAATCCGACACTTCCTTGCTAGGAAATAGCGTCTGCAGATGTCTAGGTATCGTAGCAATAGAGTTCAAACGCTTCTTAAAACTAGATATTGCATCTCATATCTATGTTTCATGATAAGATATAATATTCATTGCGAAGTGTTATGCATTCCTCGTCTACGATTCAAATGAATGTAAATGCGACACTTCCTTGCAAGGAAATAGCGTTTGCAGATGTCTACGTATCGTAGAAATAGAGTTCTTATGATTCTTAAAACGCGATATCGCATCTCATTTCTATGTTTCATGGTAAGATATAATATGATTTGCGCAGTGTCATGTATTCCTCGTCTACACTTCAAATGAATGTGAATGCGACCCTTCCTCGCTAGGAAATAGCGTTTGCAGATGTCTACGTATCGTAGCAATAGAGTTCATATGATTCTTAGAACGCGATATCGCATCTCGTTTCAATGTTTCATGGTAAGATATAACATGATTTGCGAAGTGTTATGTATTCCTCGTCTACACTTCAAATGAATGTGAATGCGATACTTCCTCGCTAGGAAATAGCGTTTGCAGATGTCTACGTATCGTAGCAATAGCTTTCTAATGCTTCTTAAGACGCGATATCGCATCTCATTTCTATGATTCCTGGTAAGATATAATATGATTTGCGAAGTGTCATGTATTCCTCGTCTACGATTCAAATGAATGTAAATGCGACACTTCCTTGAAAGGAAGTAGCGATTGCAGATGTCTACGTATCGAAGCAATAGAGTTCAAATGCTCCTTAAAACGAGATATTGCATCTCATATCTATGTTTCATGATAAGATATAATATACATTGCGAAGTGTTATGCATTCCTCGTCTACGATTCAAATGAATGTAAATGCGACACTTCCTTGCAAGGAAATAGCGTTTGCAGATGTCTACGTATCGTAGCAATAGAGTTCTTATGATTCTTAAAACGCGAAATCGCATCTCATTTCTATGCTTCATGGTAAGATATAATATGATTTGCGAAGTGTCATGTATTCCTCGTCTACACTTCAAATGAATGTAAATGCGACACTTCCTTGCTAGGAAATAGCATCTCCAGATGTCTAGGTATCGTAGCAATAGCTTTCTAATGCTTCTTAAAACGCGATATCGCATCTCATTTCTATGTTTCATGGTAAGATATAATATGATTTGCGAAGTGTCATGTATTCCTCGTCTACACTTCAAATGAATGTAAATGCGACACTTCCTTGCTAGGAAATAGCGTCTGCAGATGTCTAGGTATCGTAGCAATAGAGTTCTAATGCTTCTTAAAACGCGAAATCGCATCTCATTTCTATGTTTCATGGTAAGATATAATATGATTTGCGAAGTGTTATGTATTCCTCGTCTACACTTCAAATGAATGTAAATGCGACACTTCCTTGCAAAGAAATAGCGTTTGCAGATGTCTACGCATCGTAGCAATAGATTTCTAATGCTCCTTAAAACGCGATATCGCATATCATTTCTATGTTTCATGGTAAGGTATAATATGATTTGCGAAGTGTCATGTATTCCTCGTCTACACTTCAAATGAATGTAAATGCGACACTTCCTTGCTAGGAAATAGCGTCTGCAGATGTCTAGGTATCGTAGCAATAGAGTTCAAATGCTTCTTAAAACGAGATATTGCATGTCATATCTATGTTTCATGATAAGATATAATATACATTGCGAAGTGTTATGCATTCCTCGTCTACGATTCAAATGAATGTAAATGCGACACTTCCTTGCAAGGAAATAGCGTTTGCAGATGTCTACGTATCGTAGCAATAGAGTTCATATGATTCTTAAAACGCGATATCGCATCTAGTTTCTATGTTTCATGGTAAGAAATAATATGATTTACGAAGTGTCATGTATTCCTCGTCTACGCTTCAAATGAATGTGAATGCTACACTTCCTCGCTAGGAAATAGCATTTGCAGATGTCTACGTATCGTAGCAATAGAGTTTACATGATTCTTAAAACGCGATATCGCATCTCATTTCTATGTTTCATGGTAAGATATAACATGATTTGCGAAGTGTTATGTATTCCTCGTATACACTTCAAATGAATGTGAATGCGATACTTCCTCGCTTGGAAATAGCGTTTGCAGATGTCTACGTATCGTAGCAATAGCTTTCTAATGCTTCTTAAAACGCGATATCGCATCTCAATTCTATGTTCCATGGTAAGATATAATATGATTTGCGAAGTGTCATGTATTCCTCGTCTACACTTCAAATGAATGTAAATGCGACACTTCCTTGCTAGGAAATAGCGTCTGCAAATGTCTAGGTATCGTAGCAATAGAGATCATATGATTCTTAAAACGCGATATCGCATCTCATTTCTATGTTTCATGGTAAGATATAATACGATTTGCGAAGTTTCATGTTTTCCTCGTCTACACTTCAAATGAATGTGAATGCGACACTTCCTCGCTAGGAAATAGTGTTTGCAGATTTCTACGTATCGTAGCAATAGAGTTCATATGATTCTTAAAACGCGATATCGCATCTCATTTCTATGTTTCATGGTAAGATATAATACGATTTGCGAAGTTTCATGTTTTCCTCGTCTACACTTCAAATGAATGTGAATGCGACACTTCCTCGCTAGGAAATACTGTTTGCAGATGTCTACGTATCGTAGCAATAGAGTTCAGATGATTCTTAAAACGCGATATCGCATCTCATTTCTATGTTTCATGGTAAGATATAATATGATTTGCGAAGTGTCATGTATTCCTTGTCTACACTTCGAATGAATGTGACTGCGATATTTCCTCGCTAGGAAATAGCGTTTGCAGATGTCTACGTATCGTAGCAATAGATTTCTAATGCTTCTTAAAACGCGATATCGCATCTCATTTCTATGTTTCATGGTAAGGTATAATATGATTTGCGAAGTGTCATGTATTCCTCGTCTACACTTCAAATGAATGTAAATGCAACACTTCCTTGCTAGGAAATAGCGTCTGCAGATGTCTAGGTATCGTAGCAATAGAGTTCAAATGCTTCTTAAAACGAGATATTGCATGTCATATCTATGTTTCATGATAAGATATAATATACATTGCGAAGTGTTATGCATTCCTCGTCTACGATTCAAATGAATGTAAATGCGACACTTCCTTGCAAGGAAATAGCGTTTGCAGATGTCTACGTATCGTAGCAATAGAGTTCATATGATTCTTAAAACGCGATATCGCATCTAGTTTCTATGTTTCATGGTAAGAAATAATATGATTTACGAAGTGTCATGTATTCCTCGTCTACGCTTCAAATGAATGTGAATGCTACACTTCCTCGCTAGGAAATAGCATTTGCAGATGTCTACGTATCGTAGCAATAGAGTTTACATGATTCTTAAAACGCGATATCGCATCTCATTTCTATGTTTCATGGTAAGATATAACATGATTTGCGAAGTGTTATGTATTCCTCGTATACACTTCAAATGAATGTGAATGCGATACTTCCTCGCTTGGAAATAGCGTTTGCAGATGTCTACGTATCGTAGCAATAGCTTTCTAATGCTTCTTAAAACGCGATATCGCATCTCATTTCTGTGTTTCATGGTAAGATATAATATGATTGTGCGAAGTGTCACGTATTCCTCGTCCACACTTCAAATGAATGTAAATGCGACACTTCCTTGCTAGGAAATAGCGTTTGCAGATGTCTACGTATCGTAGCAATAGATTTCTAATGCTTCTTAAAACGCGATATCGCATCTCATTTCTATGTCTCATGGTAAGATATAATATGATTTGCGAAGTGTCATGTATTCCTCGTCTACACTTCAAATGAATGTAAATGCAACACTTCCTTGCAAGGAAATAGCGTTTGCAGATGTTTACCTATCAAAGCAATAGAGTTCTAATGCTTCTTAAAACGCGATATCGCATCTCATATCTATGTTTCATGATAAGATATAATATACATTGCGAAGTGTCATGTATTCCTCGTCTACACTTCAAATGAATGTAAATGCGACACTTCCTCGCTAGGAAGTAGCGTTTGCAGATGTCTACGTATCGTAGCAATAGATTTCTAATGCTTCTTAAAACGCGATATCGGATCTCATTTCTATGTTTCATGGTAAGATATAATATGATTTGCGAAGTGTTATGTATTCCTCGTCTACACATCAAATGAATGTAAATTCGACACTTCCTTGCTAGGAAATAGCGTCTGCAGATGTCTAGGTATCGTAGCGATAGAGTTCTTATGATTCTTAAAACGCGATATCGCATCTCATTTCTATGTTTCATGGTAAGATATAATATGATTTGCGAAGTGTTATGTATTCCTCGTCCACACTTCAAATGAATGTAAATGCGACACTTCCTTGCTAGGAAATAGCGTCTGCAGATGTCTAGGTATCGTAGCAATAGAGTTGTAATGCTTCTTAAAACGCGATATCGCATCTCATTTCTATGTTTCATGGTAAGATGTAATATGATTTGCGAAGTGTTAAGTATTCCTCGCCTACACTTCAAATGAATGTAAATATGACACTTCCTTGCAAGGAAGTAGCGATTGCAGATGTCTACGTATCGAAGCAGTAGAGTTCAAATGCTTCTTAAAACGAAATATTGCATCTCATATCTATGTTTCATGATAAGATATAATATACATTGCGAAGTGTTATGCATTCCTCGTCTACGATTCAAATGAATGTAAATGCGACACTTCCTTGCAAGGAAATAGCGTTTGCAGATGTCTACGTATCGTAGCAATAGAGTTCATATGATTCTTAAAACGCGATATCACATCTCATTTCTATGTTTCATGGTGAGATATAACATGATTTGCGAAGTGTTATGTATTCCTCGTCTACACTTCAAATGAATGTGAATGCGATACTTCCTCGCTTGGAAATAGCGTTTGCAGATGTCTACGTATCGTAGCAATAGCTTTCTAATGCTTCTTAAAACGCGATATCGCATCTCAATTCTATGTTTTATGGTAAGATATAATACGATTTGCGAAGTGTCATGTTTTCCTCGTCTACACTTAAAATGAATGTGGATGCGACACTTCCTCGCTAGGAAATAGTGTTTGCAGATGTCTACGTATCGTAGCAATAGAGTTCAGATGATTCTTAAAACGCGATATCGCATCTCATTTCTATGTTTCATGGTAAGATATAACATGATTTGCGAAGTGTCATGTATTCCTCGTCTACACTTCAAATGAATGTGAATGCGACACTTCCTCGCTAGGAAATAGCGTTTGCAGATGTCTACGTATCGTAGCAATAGAGTTCAGATGATTCTTAAAACGCGATATCGCATCTCATTTCTATGTTTCATGGTAAGATATAACATGATTTGCGAAGTGTTATGTATTCCTCGTCTACACTTCAAATGAATGTGAATGCGATACTTCCTCGCTTGGAAATAGCGTTTGCAGATGTCTACGTATCGTAGCAATAGCTTTCTAATGCTTCTTAAAACGCGATATCGCATCTCATTTCTATGTTTCATGGTAAGATATAATATGATTTGCGAAGTGTCATGTATTCCTCGTCTACACTTCAAATGAATGTAAATGCGACACTTCCTTGCTAGGAAATAGCGTCTGCAGATGTCTAGGTATCGTAGCAATAGTGTTCTGATGCTTCTTAAAACGCGATATCGCACCTCCTTTCTATTTTTCATGGTAAGATATAATATGATTTGCGAAGTGTCATGTACTCCTCGTCTACACTTCAAATGAACGTAAATGCGACACTTCCTCGCTAGGAAATAGCGTTTGCAGATGTCTACGTATCGTAGCAATAGATTTCTAATGCTTCTTAAAACGCGATATCGCATCTCATTTCTATGTTTCATGGTAAGATATAATATGATTTGCGAAGTGTCATGTATTCCTCGTCTACACTTCAAATGAATGTAAATGCGACACTTCCTTGCTAGGAAATAGCGTCTGCAGATGTCTAGCTATCGTAGCAATAGTGTTCTAATGCTTCTTAAAACGCGATATCGCACCTCATTTCTATGTTTCATGGTAAGATATAATATGATTTGCGAAGTGTTATGTAATCCTCGTCTACACTTCAAATGAATGTGAATGCGACACTTCCTCGCTAGGAAATAGCGTTTGCAGATGTCTACGTATCGTAGCACTAGCTTTCTAATGCTTCTTAAAACGCGATATCGCATCTCATTTCTATGTTTCATGGTAAGATATAATATGATTTGCGAAGTGTCATGTATTCCTCATCTACACTTCAAATGAATGTAAATGCGACACTTCCTTGCTAGGAAATAGCGTCTGCAAATGTCTACGTATCGTAGCAATAGAGTTTAGATGATTCTTAAAACGCGATATCGCATCTCATTTCTATGTTTCATGGTAAGATATAACATGATTTGCGAAGTGTTATGTATTCCTCGTATACACTCCAAATGAATGTGAATGCGATACTTCCTCGCTTGGAAATAGCGTTTGCAGATGTCTACGTATCGTAGCAATAGCTTTCTAATGCTTCTTAAAACGCGATATCGCATCTCATTTCTATGTTTCATGGTAAGATATTATATGATTTGCGAAGTGTCATGTATTCCTCGTCCACACTTCAAATGAATGTAAATGCGACACTTCCTTGCTAGGAAATAGCGTCTGCAGATGTCTAGGTATCGTAGCAATAGAGTTCTAATGCTTCTTAAAACGCGATATCGCATCTCATTTCTATGTTTCATGGTAAGATGTAATATGATTTGCGAAGTGTTATGTATTCCTCGTCTACATTTCAAATGAATGTAAATGCGACACTTCCTTGCAAGGAAGTAGCGATTGCAGATCTCTACGTATCGAAGCAATAGAGTTCAAATGCTTCTTAAAACGAGATATTGCATCTCATATATATGTTTCATGATAAGATATAATATACATTGCGAAGTGTTATGCATTCCTCGACTACGATTCAAGTGAATGTAAATGCGACACTTCCTTGCAAGGAAATAGCGTTTGCAGATGTCTACGTATCGTAGCAATAGAGTTCTTATGATTCTTAAAACGTGATATCGCATCTCATTTCTATGTTTCATGGTAAGATATAACATGATTTGCGAAGTGTTATGTATTCCTCGTCTACACTTCAAATGAATGTGAATGCGATACTTCCTCGCTACTAAATAGCGTTTGCAGATGTCTACGTATCGTAGCAATAGCTTTCTAATGCTTCTTAAAACGCGATATCGCATCTCATTTCTATGTTTCATGGTAAGATATAATATGATTTGCGAATTGTCATATATTTCTCGTCTACACTTCAAATGAATGTAAATGCGACACTTCCATGCTAGGAAATAGCGTCTGCAGATGTCTAGGTATCGTAGCGATAGAGTTCTAATGCTTCTTTAAACGCGATATCGCATCTCATTTCTATGTTTCATGGTAAGATGTAATATGATTTGCGAAGTGTTATGTATTCCTCGTCTACACTTCAAATGAATGTAAATGCGACACTTCCTTGCAAGGAAGTAGTGATTGCAGATGTCTACGTATCGAAGCAATAGAGCTCAAATGCTTCTTAAAACGAGATATTGCATCTCATATCTATGTTTCATGGTAAGATATAATATGATTTCCGAAGTGTCATGCATTCCTCGTCTACACTTCAAATGAATGTAAATCCGACACTTCCTTGCTAGGAAATAGCGTCTGCAGATGTCTAGGAATCGTAGCAACAGAGTTCAAATGCTTCTTAAAACCAGATATTGCATCTCATATCTATGTTTCACGATAAGATATAATATTCATTGCGAAGTGTTATGCATTCCTCGTATACGATTCAAATGAATGTAAATGCGACACTTCCTTGCAAGGAAATAGCGCTTGCAGATGTCTACGTATCGTAGCAATAGATTTCTAATGCTTCTTAAAACGCGATATCGCATCGCATTTCTATGTTTCATGGTAAGATATAATATGATTCCCGAAGTGTCATGTATTCCTCGTCTACACTTCAAATGAATGTAAATCCGACACTTCCTTGCTAGGAAATAGCGTCTGCAGATGTCTAGGTATCGTAGCAAAAGAGTTCAAACGCTTCTTAAAACTAGATATTGCATCTCATATATATGTTTCATGATAAGATATAATATTCATTGCGAAGTGTTATGCATTCCTCGTCTACGATTCAAATGAATGTAAATGCGACACTTCCTTGCAAGGAAATAGCGTTTGCAGATGTCTACGTATCGTAGCAATAGAGTTCTTATGATTCTTAAAACGCGATATCGCATCACATTCCTATGTTTCATGGTAAGATATAATATGATTTGCGCAGTGTCATGTATTCCTCGTCTACACTTCAAATGAATGTGAATGCGATACTTCCTTGCAAGGAAGTAGCGATTGCAGATGTCTACGTTTCGAAGCAATAGTGTACAAATGCTTCTTAAAACGAGATATTGCATCTCATATCTATGTTTCATGATAAGATATAATATACATTGGGAAGTGTTATGCATTCCTCGTCTACGATTCAAATGAATGTAAATGCGACACTTCCATTTAAAGAAATAGCGTTTGCAGATGTCTACGTATCGTAGCAATAGAGTACTTATGATTCTTAAAACGCGATATCGCATCTCATTTCTATGTTTCATGGTAATATATAATATGATTTGCGAAGTGTCATGTATTCCTTGTCTACACTTCAAATGAATGTAAATGCGACACTTCCTTGCTAAGAAATAGCGTCTGCAGATGTCTAGGTATCGTAGCAATAGAGTTCTAATGCTTCTTAAAACGCGATATCGCATCTCATTTCTATGTTTCATGGTAAGATGTAATATGATTTACGAAGTGTTATGTATTCCTCGTCTACACTTCAAATGAATGTAAATGCGACACTTCCATGCTAGGAAATAGCGTCTGCAGATGTCTAGGTATCGTAGCGATAGAGTTCTAATGCTTCTTTAAACGCGATATCGCATCTCATTTCTATGTTTCATGGTAAGATGCAATATGATTTGCGAAGTGTTATGTATTCCTCGTCTACACTTCAAATGAATGTAAATGCGACACTTCCTTGCAAGGAAGTAGTGATTGCAGATGTCTACGTATCGAAGCAATAGAGCTCAAATGCTTCTTAAAACGAGATATTGCATCTCATATCTATGTTTCATGGTAAGATATAATATGATTTCCGAAATGTCATGCATTCCTCGTCTACACTTCAAATGAATGTAAATCCGACACTTCCTTGCTAGGAAATAGCGTCTGCAGATGTCTAGGAATCGTAGCAACAGAGTTCAAATGCTTCTTAAAACCAGATATTGCATCTCATATCTATGTTTCACGATAAGATATAATATTCATTGCGAAGTGTTATGCATTCCTCGTATACGATTCAAATGAATGTAAATGCGACACATCCTTGCAAGGAAATAGCGCTTGCAGATGTCTACGTATCGTAGCAATAGATTTCTAATGCTTCTTAAAACGCGATATCGCATCGCATTTCTATGTTTCATGGTACGATATAATATGATTCCCGAAGTGTCATGTATTCCTCGTCTACACTTCAAATGAATGTAAATCCGACACTTCCTTGCTAGGAAATAGCGTCTGCAGATGTCTAGGTATCGTAGCAAAAGAGTTCAAACGCTTCTTAAAACTAGATATTGCATCTCATATATATGTTTCATGATAAGATATAATATTCATTGCGAAGTGTTATGCATTCCTCGTCTACGATTCAAATGAATGTAAATGCGACACTTCCTTGCAAGGAAATAGCGTTTGCAGATGTCTACGTATCGTAGCAATAGAGTTCTTATGATTCTTAAAACGCGATATCGCATCACATTCCTATGTTTCATGGTAAGATATAATATGATTTGCGCAGTGTCATGTATTCCTCGTCTACACTTCAAATGAATGTGAATGCGATACTTCCTTGCAAGGAAGTAGCGATTGCAGATGTCTACGTTTCGAAGCAATAGTGTACAAATGCTTCTTAAAACGAGATATTGCATCTCATATCTATGTTTCATGATAAGATATAATATACATTGGGAAGTGTTATGCATTCCTCGTCTACGATTCAAATGAATGTAAATGCGACACTTCCATTTAAGGAAATAGCGTTTGCAGATGTCTACGTATCGTAGCAATAGAGTACTTATGATTCTTAAAACGCGATATCGCATCTCATTTCTATGTTTCATGGTAATATATAATATGATTTGCGAAGTGTCATGTAGTCCTCGTCTACACTTCAAATGAATGTAAATGCGACACTTCCTTGCTAAGAAATAGCGTCTGCAGATGTCTAGGTATCGTAGCAATAGAGTTCTAATGCTTCTTAAAACGCGATATCGCATCTCATTTCTATGTTTCATGGTAAGATGTAATATGATTTACGAAGTGTTATGTATTCCTCGTCTACACTTCAAATGAATGTAAATGCGACACTTCCTTGCAAGGAAGTAGCGATTGCAGATGTCTACGTATCGAAGCAATAGAGTTCAAATGCTTCTTAAAACGAGATATTGCATCTCATATCTATGTTGCATGATAAGATATATTATACATTGCGAAGTGTTATGTATTCCTCGTCTACACTTCAAATGAATGTAAATGCGACACTTCCTTGCTAAGAAATAGCGTCTGCAGATGTCTACGTATCGTAGCAATAGAGTTCTAATGCTTCTTAAAACGCGATATCGCATCTCATTTCTATGTTTCATGGTAAGATGTAATATGATTTACGAAGTGTTATGTATTCCTCGTCTACACTTCAAATGAATGTAAATGCGACACTTCCTTGCTAGGAAATAGCGTCTGCAGATTTCTAGGTATCGTAGCAATAGAGTTCTAATGCTTCTTAAAACGAGATATCGCATCTCATTTCTATGTTTCATGGTAAGATGTAATATGATTTGCGAAGTGTTATGTATTCCTCGTCTACACTTCAAATGAATGTAAATGCGACACTTCCTTGCAAGGAAGTAGCGATTGCAGATGTCTACGTATCGAAGCAATAGAGTTCAAATGCTTCTTAAAACGAGATATTGCATCTCATATCTATGTTGCATGATAAGATATAATATACATTGCGAAGTGTTATGCATTCCTCGTCTACGATTCAAATGAATGTAAATGCGACACTTCCTTGCTAGGAAATAGCGTCTGCAGATGTCTAGGTATCGTAGCAATAGAGTTCTAATGCTTCTTAAAACGCGATATCGCATCTCATTTCTATGTTTCATGGTAAGATGTAATATGATTTGCGAAGTGTCATGTATTACTCGTCTACACTTCAAATGAATGTAAATGCGACACTTCCTTGCTAGGAAATAGCGTCTGCAGATTTCTAGGTATCGTAGCAATAGAGTTCTAATGCTTCTTAAAACGAGATATCGCATCTCATTTCTATGTTTCATGGTAAGATGTAATATGATTTGCGAAGTGTTATGTATTCCTCGTCTACACTTCAAATGAATGTAAATGCGACACTTCCTTGCAAGGAAGTAGCGATTGCAGATGTCTACGTATCGAAGCAATAGAGTTCAAATGCTTCTTAAAACGAGATATTGCATCTCATATCTATGTTGCATGATAAGATATAATATACATTGCGAAGTGTTATGCATTCCTCGTCTACGATTCAAATGAATGTAAATGCGACACTTCCTTGCAAGGAAATAGCGTTTGCAGATGTCTACGTATCGTAGCAATAGAGTTCTTATTATTCTTAAAACGCGATATCGCATCTCATTTCTATGTTTCATGGTAAGATATAATATGATTTGCGAAGTGTCATGTATTCCTCGTCTACACTTCAAATGAATGTGAATGCGACACTTCCTTGAAAGGAAATAGCGTTTGCAGATGTCTACGTATCGTAGCAATAGCTTTCTAATGCTTCTTAAAACGCGATATCGCATCTCATTTCTATGTTTCATGATAAGATATAATATGATTTGCGAAGTGTTATGCATTCCTCGTCTACGATTCAAATGAATGTAAATGCGACACTTCCTTGCAAGGAAATAGCGTTTGCAGATGTCTACGTATCGTAGCAATAGAGTTCTTATGATTCTTAAAACGCGATATCGCATCACATTCCTATGTTTCATGGTAAGATATAATATGATTTGCGCAGTG
Source organism: Xylocopa sonorina (assembly GCF_050948175.1). NCBI lineage: Eukaryota > Metazoa > Arthropoda > Insecta > Hymenoptera > Apidae > Xylocopa > Xylocopa sonorina. The sequence continues at coordinate 187,039 of NW_027490377.1, forward strand.
TCATGTATTCCTCGTCTACACTTCAAATGAATGTGAATGCGATACTTCCTTGCAAGGAAGTAGCGATTGCAGATGTCTACGTTTCGAAGCAATAGTGTACAAATGCTTCTTAAAACGAGATATTGCATCTCATATCTATGTTTCATGATAAGATATAATATACATTGGGAAGTGTTATGCATTCCTCGTCTACGATTCAAATGAATGTAAATGCGACACTTCCATTTAAAGAAATAGCGTTTGCAGATGTCTACGTATCGTAGCAATAGAGTACTTATGATTCTTAAAACGCGATATCGCATCTCATTTCTATGTTTCATGGTAATATATAATATGATTTGCGAAGTGTCATGTATTCCTCGTCTACACTTCAAATGAATGTAAATGCGACACTTCCTTGCTAAGAAATAGCGTCTGCAGATGTCTAGGTATCGTAGCAATAGAGTTCTAATGCTTCTTAAAACGCGATATCGCATCTCATTTCTATGTTTCATGGTAAGATGTAATATGATTTACGAAGTGTTATGTATTCCTCGTCTACACTTCAAATGAATGTAAATGCGACACTTCCATGCTAGGAAATAGCGTCTGCAGATGTCTAGGTATCGTAGCGATAGAGTTCTAATGCTTCTTTAAACGCGATATCGCATCTCATTTCTATGTTTCATGGTAAGATGTAATATGATTTGCGAAGTGTTATGTATTCCTCGTTTACACTTCAAATGAATGTAAATGCGACACTTCCTTGCAAGGAAGTAGTGATTGCAGATGTCTACGTATCGAAGCAATAGAGCTCAAATGCTTCTTAAAACGAGATATTGCATCTCATATCTATGTTTCATGGTAAGATATAATATGATTTCCGAAGTGTCATGCATTCCTCGTCTACACTTCAAATGAATGTAAATCCGACACTTCCTTGCTAGGAAATAGCGTCTGCAGATGTCTAGGAATCGTAGCAACAGAGTTCAAATGCTTCTTAAAACCAGATATTGCATCTCATATCTATGTTTCACGATAAGATATAATATTCATTGCGAAGTGTTATGCATTCCTCGTATACGATTCAAATGAATGTAAATGCGACACATCCTTGCAAGGAAATAGCGCTTGCAGATGTCTACGTATCGTAGCAATAGATTTCTAATGCTTCTTAAAACGCGATATCGCATCGCATTTCTATGTTTCATGGTAAGATATAATATGATTCCCGAAGTGTCATGTATTCCTCGTCTACACTTCAAATGAATGTAAATCCGACACTTCCTTGCTAGGAAATAGCGTCTGCAGATGTCTAGGTATCGTAGCAAAAGAGTTCAAACGCTTCTTAAAACTAGATATTGCATCTCATATATATGTTTCATGATAAGATATAATATTCATTGCGAAGTGTTATGCATTCCTCGTCTACGATTCAAATGAATGTAAATGCGACACTTCCTTGCAAGGAAATAGCGTTTGCAGATGTCTACGTATCGTAGCAATAGAGTTCTTATGATTCTTAAAACGCGATATCGCATCACATTCCTATGTTTCATGGTAAGATATAATATGATTTGCGCAGTGTCATGTATTCCTCGTCTACACTTCAAATGAATGTGAATGCGATACTTCCTTGCAAGGAAGTAGCGATTGCAGATGTCTACGTTTCGAAGCAATAGTGTACAAATGCTTCTTAAAACGAGATATTCATCTCATATCTATGTTTCATGATAAGATATAATATACATTGGGAAGTGTTATGCATTCCTCGTCTACGATTCAAATGAATGTAAATGCGACACTTCCATTTAAGGAAATAGCGTTTGCAGATGTCTACGTATCGTAGCAATAGAGTACTTATGATTCTTAAAACGCGATATCGCATCTCATTTCTATGTTTCATGGTAATATATAATATGATTTGCGAAGTGTCATGTAGTCCTCGTCTACACTTCAAATGAATGTAAATGCGACACTTCCTTGCTAAGAAATAGCGTCTGCAGATGTCTAGGTATCGTAGCAATAGAGTTCTAATGCTTCTTAAAACGCGATATCGCATCTCATTTCTATGTTTCATGGTAAGATGTAATATGATTTACGAAGTGTTATGTATTCCTCGTCTACACTTCAAATGAATGTAAATGCGACACTTCCTTGCTAGGAAATAGCGTCTGCAGATTTCTAGGTATCGTAGCAATAGAGTTCTAATGCTTCTTAAAACGAGATATCGCATCTCATTTCTATGTTTCATGGTAAGATGTAATATGATTTGCGAAGTGTTATGTGTTCCTCGTCTACACTTCAAATGAATGTAAATGCGACACTTCCTTGCAAGGAAGTAGCGATTGCAGATGTCTACGTATCGAAGCAATAGAGTTCAAATGCTTCTTAAAACGAGATATTGCATCTCATATCTATGTTGCATGATAAGATATATTATACATTGCGAAGTGTTATGTATTCCTCGTCTACACTTCAAATGAATGTAAATGCGACACTTCCTTGCTAAGAAATAGCGTCTGCAGATGTCTACGTATCGTAGCAATAGAGTTCTAATGCTTCTTAAAACGCGATATCGCATCTCATTTCTATGTTTCATGGTAAGATATAATATGATTTGCGAAGTGTCATGTATTCCTCGTCTACACTTCAAATGAATGTGAATGCGACACTTCCTTGAAAGGAAATAGCGTTTGCAGATGTCTACGTATCGTAGCAATAGCTTTCTAATGCTTCTTAAAACGCGATATCGCATCTCATTTCTATGTTTCATGGTAAGATATAATATGATTTGCGAAGTGTCATGTATTCCTCGTCTACACTTCAAATGAATGTGAATGCGGCACTTCCTCGCTAGGAAATAGCGTTTGCAGATGTCTACGTATCATAGCAATAGAGTTCATATGATTCTTAAAACGCGATATCGCATCTCATTTCTATGTTTCATGGTAAGATATAATATGATTTGCGAAGTGTCATGTATTCCTCGTCTACACTTCAAATGAATGTAAATGCGACACTTCCTTGCTAGGAAATAGCGTCTGCAGATGTCTAGGTATCGTAGCAATAGAGTTCTAATACTTCTTAAAACGCGATATCGCATCTCATTTCTATGTTTCATGGTAAGATGTAATATGATTTGCGAAGAGTTATGTATTCCTCGTCTACGCTTCAAATGAATGTAAATGCGACACTTCCTTGCAAGGAAATAGCGATTGCAGATATCTACGTATCGAAGCAATAGAGTTCAAATGCTTCTTAAAACGAGATATTGCATCTCATATCTATGTTTCATGATAAGATATAATATACATTGCGAAGTGTTATGCATTCCTCGTCTACGATTCAAATGAATGTAAATGCGACACTTCCTTGCAAGGAAATAGCGTTTGCAGATGTCTACGTTTCGTAGCAATAGAGTTCTTATGATTATTATAACGCGATATCGCATCTCATTTCTATGTTTCATGGTAAGATATAATATGATTTGCGAAGTGTCATGTATTCCTCGTCTACACTTCAAATGAATGTAAATGCGACACTTCCATGAAAGGAAATAGCGTTTGCAGATGTCTACGTATCGTAGCAATAGCTTTCTAATGCTTCTTAAAACGCGATATCGCATCTCATTTCTATGTTTCATGGTAAGATGTAATATGATTCTCGAAGTGTTATGTATTCCTCGTCTACACTTCAAATGAATGTGAATGCGACACTTCCTCGCTAGGAAATAGCGTTTGCAGATGTCTACGTTTCGTCACAATAGAGTTCAGATGATTCTTAAAACGCGATATAGCATCTCATTTCTATGTTTCATGGTAAGATATAACATGATTTGCGAAGTGTTATGTATTCCTCGTCTACACTTCAAATGAATGTGAATGCGACACCTCCTCGCTAGGAAATAGCGTTTGCAGATGTCTACGTATCGTAGCAATAGAGTTCAAATGCTTCTTAAAACGAGATATTGCATCTCATATCTATGTTTCATGATAAGATATAATATACATTGCGAAGTGTTATACTTTCCTCGTCTACGATTCAAATGAATGTAAATGCGACACTTCCTTGCAAGGAAATAGCGTTTGCAGATGTCTACGTATGGTAGCAATAGAGTTCTTATGATTCTTATAACGCGATATCGCATCTCATTTCTATGTTTCATGGTATGATATAATATGATTTGCGAAGTGTCATGTATTCCTCGTCTACACTTCAAATGAATGTGAATGCGACACCTCCTCGCTAGGAAATAGCGTTTGCAGATGTCTACGTATCGTAGCAATAGAGTTCAGATGATTCTTAAAACGCGATATCGCATCTCATTTCTATGTTTCATGGTAAGATATAACATGATTTGCGAAGTGTTATGTATTCCCCGTCTACACTTCAAATGAATGTGAATGCGATACTTCCTCGCTTGGAAATAGCGTTTGCAGATTTCTACGTATCGTAGCAATAGCTTTCTAATGCTTCTTAAAACGCGATATCGCATCTCATTTCTATGTTTCATGGTAAGATATAATATGATTTGCGAAGTGTCATGTATTCCTCGTCTACACTTCAAATCAATGTGAATGCGATACTTCCTCGCTTGGAAATAGCGTTTGCAGATGTCTACATTTCAAATGAATGTAAATGCGACACTTCCTTGCAAGGAAGTAGCGATTGCAGATGTCTACGTATCGAAGCAATAGAGTTCAAATGCTTCTTAAAACGAGATATTGCATCTCATATATATGTTTCATGATAAGATATAATATACATTGCGAAGTGTTATGCATTCCTCGACTACGATTCAAGTGAATGTAAATGCGACACTTCCTTGCAAGGAAATAGCGTTTGCAGATGTCTACGTATCGTAGCAATAGAGTTCTTATGATTCTTAAAACGTGATATCGCATCTCATTTCTATGTTTCATGGTAAGATATAACATGATTTGCGAAGTGTTATGTATTCCTCGTCTACACTTCAAATGAATGTGAATGCGATACTTCCTCGCTACTAAATAGCGTCTGCAGATTTCTAGGTATCGTAGCAATAGCTTTCTAATGCTTCTTAAAACGAGATATCGCATCTCATTTCTATGTTTCATGGTAAGATGTAATATGATTTGCGAAGTGTTATGTATTCCTCGTCTACACTTCAAATGAATGTAAATGCGACACTTCCTTGCAAGGAAGTAGCGATTGCAGATGTCTACGTATCGAAGCAATAGAGTTCAAATGCTTCTTAAAACGAGATATTGCATCTCATATCTATGTTGCATGATAAGATATAATATACATTGCGAAGTGTTATGCATTCCTCGTCTACGATTCAAATGAATGTAAATGCGACACTTCCTTGCTAGGAAATAGCGTCTGCAGATGTCTAGGTATCGTAGCAATAGAGTTCTTATTATTCTTAAAACGCGATATCGCATCTCATTTCTATGTTTCATGGTAAGATATAATATGATTTGCGAAGTGTCATGTATTCCTCGTCTACACTTCAAATGAATGTGAATGCGGCACTTCCTCGCTAGGAAATAGCGTTTGCAGATGTCTACGTATCATAGCAATAGAGTTCATATGATTCTTAAAACGCGATATCGCATCTCATTTCTATGTTTCATGGTAAGATATAATATGATTTGCGAAGTGTCATGTATTCCACGTCTACACTTCAAATGAATGTAAATGCGACACTTCCTTGCTAGGAAATAGCGTCTGCAGATGTCTAGGTATCGTAGCAATAGAGTTCTAATGCTTCTTAAAACGCGATATCGCATCTCATTTCTATGTTTCATGGTAAGATGTAATATGATTTGCGAAGTGTTATGTATTCCTCGTCTACATTTCAAATGAATGTAAATGCGACACTTCCTTGCAAGGAAGTAGCGATTGCAGATGTCTACGTATCGAAGCAATAGAGTTCAAATGCTTCTTAAAACGAGATATTGCATCTCATATATATGTTTCATGATAAGATATAATATACATTGCGAAGTGTTATGCATTCCTCGACTACGATTCAAGTGAATGTAAATGCGACACTTCCTTGCAAGGAAATAGCGTTTGCAGATGTCTACGTATCGTAGCAATAGAGTTCTTATGATTCTTAAAACGTGATATCGCATCTCATTTCTATGTTTCATGGTAAGATATAACATGATTTGCGAAGTGTTATGTATTCCTCGTCTACACTTCAAATGAATGTGAATGCGATACTTCCTCGCTACTAAATAGCGTCTGCAGATTTCTAGGTATCGTAGCAATAGCTTTCTAATGCTTCTTAAAACGAGATATCGCATCTCATTTCTATGTTTCATGGTAAGATGTAATATGATTTGCGAAGTGTTATGTATTCCTCGTCTACACTTCAAATGAATGTAAATGCGACACTTCCTTGCAAGGAAGTAGCGATTGCAGATGTCTACGTATCGAAGCAATAGAGTTCAAATGCTTCTTAAAACGAGATATTGCATCTCATATCTATGTTGCATGATAAGATATAATATACATTGCGAAGTGTTATGCATTCCTCGTCTACGATTCAAATGAATGTAAATGCGACACTTCCTTGCTAGGAAATAGCGTCTGCAGATGTCTAGGTATCGTAGCAATAGAGTTCTAATGCTTCTTAAAACGCGATATCGCATCTCATTTCTATGTTTCATGGTAAGATGTAATATGATTTGCGAAGTGTCATGTATTTCTCGTCTACACTTCAAATGAATGTAAATGCGACACTTCCTTGCTAGGAAATAGCGTCTGCAGATTTCTAGGTATCGTAGCAATAGAGTTCTAATGCTTCTTAAAACGAGATATCGCATCTCATTTCTATGTTTCATGGTAAGATGTAATATGATTTGCGAAGTGTTATGTATTCCTCGTCTACACTTCAAATGAATGTAAATGCGACACTTCCTTGCAAGGAAGTAGCGATTGCAGATGTCTGCGTATCGAAGCAATAGAGTTCAAATGCTTCTTAAAACGAGATATTGCATCTCATATCTATGTTGCATGATAAGATATAATATACATTGCGAAGTGTTATGCATTCCTCGTCTACGATTCAAATGAATGTAAATGCGACACTTCCTTGCAAGGAAATAGCGTTTGCAGATGTCTACGTATCGTAGCAATAGAGTTCTTATTATTCTTAAAACGCGATATCGCATCTCATTTCTATGTTTCATGGTAAGATATAATATGATTTGCGAAGTGTCATGTATTCCTCGTCTACACTTCAAATGAATGTAAATGCGACACTTCCTTGCTAGGAAATAGCGTCTGCAGATGTCTAGGTATCGTAGCAATAGAGTTCTAATACTTCTTAAAACGCGATATCGCATCTCATTTCTATGTTTCATGGTAAGATGTAATATGATTTGCGAAGAGTTATGTATTCCTCGTCTACGCTTCAAATGAATGTAAATGCGACACTTCCTTGCAAGGAAGTAGCGATTGCAGATGTCTACGTATCGAAGCAATAGAGTTCAAATGCTTCTTAAAACGAGATATTGCATCTCATATCTATGTTTCATGATAAGATATAATATACATTGCGAAGTGTTATGCATTCCTCGTCTACGATTCAAATGAATGTAAATGCGACACTTCCTTGCAAGGAAATAGCGTTTGCAGATGTCTACGTTTCGTAGCAATAGAGTTCTTATGATTATTATAACGCGATATCGCATCTCATTTCTATGTTTCATGGTAAGATATAATATGATTTGCGAAGTGTCATGTATTCCTCGTCTACACTTCAAATGAATGTAAATGCGACACTTCCTTGAAAGGAAATAGCGTTTGCAGATGTCTACGTATCGTAGCAATAGCTTTCTAATGCTTCTTAAAACGCGATATCGCATCTCATTTCTATGTTTCATGGTAAGATGTAATATGATTTTCGAAGTGTTATGTATTCCCCGTCTACACTTCAAATGAATGTGAATGCGACACTTCCTCGCTAGGAAATAGCGTTTGCAGATGTCTACGTTTCGTAGCAATAGAGTTCAGATGATTCTTAAAACGCGATATAGCATCTCATTTCTATGTTTCATGGTAAGATATAACATGATTTGCGAAGTGTTATGTATTCCTCGTCTACACTTCAAAGGAATGTGAATGCGACACTTCCTCGCTAGGAAATAGCGTTTGCAGATGTCTACGTATCGTAGCAATTGATTTCTAATGCTTCTTAAAACGCGATATCGCATCTCATTTCTATGTTTCATGGTAAGATATAATATGATTTCCGAAGTGTCATGTATTCCTCGTCTACACTTCAAATGAATGTAAATCCGACACTTCCTTGCTAGGAAATAGCGTCTGCAGATGTCTAGGTATCGTAGCAATAGAGTTCAAACGCTTCTTAAAACTAGATATTGCATCTCATATCTATGTTTCATGATAAGATATAATATTCATTGCGAAGTGTTATGCATTCCTGGTCTACGATTCAAATGAATGTAAATGCGACACTTCCTTGCAAGGAAATAGCGTTTGCAGATGTCTACGTATCGTAGCAATAGAGTTCTTATGATTCTTAAAACGCGATATCGCATCTCATTTCTATGTTTCATGGTAAGATATAATATGATTTGCGCAGTGTCATGTATTCCTCGTCTACACTTCAAATGAATGTGAATGCGACCCTTCCTCGCTAGGAAATAGCGTTTGCAGATGTCTACGTATCGTAGCAATAGAGTTCATATGATTCTTAGAACGCGATATCGCATCTCATTTCTATGTTTCATGGTAAGATATAATATGATTTGAGAAGTGTCATGTATTCCTCGTCCACACTTCAAATGAATGTGAATGCGACACTTCCTCGCAAGGAAATAGCGCTTGCAGATGTCTACGTATCGTAGCAATAGAGTTCATATGATTCTTAGAACGCGATATCGCATCTCATTTCTATGTTTCATGGTAAGATATAACATGATTTGCGAAGTGTTATGTATTGCTCGTCTACACTTCAAATGAATGTGAATGCGATACTTCCTCGCTTGGAAATAGCGTTTACAGATTTCTACGTATCGTAGCAATAGCTTTCTAATGCTTCTCAAAACGCGATATCGCATCTCATTTCTATGTTTCATGGTAAGATATAATATGATTTGCGAAGTGTCATGTATTCCTCGTCTACACTTCAAATCAATGTGAATGCGATACTTCCTCGCTTGGAAATAGCGTTTGCAGATGTCTACGTATCGTAGCAATAGCTTTCTAATGCTTCTTAAAACGCGATATCGCATCTCATTTCTATGTTTCATGGTAAGATATAGTATGATTTGCGAAGTGTCATGTATTCCTCGTCTACACTTCAAATGAATGTAAATGCGACACTTCCTCGCTAGGAAGTAGCGTTTGCAGATGTCTACGTATCGTAGAAATAGAGTTCATATGATTCTTAAAACGCGATATCGCATCTCATATCTATGTTTCATGGTAAGATATAATATGATTTGCGAAGTGTTATGTATTCCTCGTCTACACTTCAAAGGAATGTGAATGCGACACTTCCTCGCTAGGAAATAGCGTTTGCAGATGTCTACGTATCGTAGCAATGGATTTCTAATGCTTCTTAAAACGCGATATCGCATCTCATTCCTATGTTTCATGGTAAGATATAATATGATTTCCGAAGTGTCATGTATTCCTCGTCTACACTTCAAATGAATGTAAATCCGACACTTCCTTGCAAGGAAATAGCGTTTGCAGATGTCTACGTATCGTAGCAATAGAGTTCTTATGATTCTTAAAACGCGATATCGCATCTCATTTCTATGTTTCATGGTAAGATATAATATGATTTGCGCAGTGTCATGTATTCCTCGTGTACACATCAAATGAACGTGAATGCGACACTTCCTCGCTAGGAAATAGCGTTTGCAAATGTCTACGTATCGTAGCAATAGAGTTCTTATGATTCTTAAAACGCGATATCGCATCTTATTTCTATGTTTCATGGTAAGATATAATATGATTTGCGAAGTGTCATGTATTCCTCGTCTACGATTCAAATGAATGTAAATGCGACACTTCCTTGCAAGGAAATAGCGATTGCAGATGTCTACGTATCGTAGCAATAGAGTTCTTATGATTCTTAAAACGCGATATCGCATCTCATTTCTATGCTTCATGGTAAGATATAATATGATTTGCGCAGTGTCATGTATTCCTCGTCTACACTTCAAATGAATGTGAATGCGACCCTTCCTCGCTAGGAAATAGCGTTTGCAGATGTCTACGTATCGTAGCAATAGGGTTCACATGATTCTTAGAACGCGATATCGCATCTCATTTCTATGTCTCATGATAAGGTATAATATTCATTGCGAAGTGTTATGCATTCCTCGTCTACGATTCAAATGAATGTAAATGCGACACTTCCTTGCAAGGAAATAGCGTTTGCAGATGTCTACGTATCGTAGCAATAGCTTTCTAATGCTTCTTAAGACGCGATATCGCATCTCATTTCTATGTTTCCTGGTAAGATATAATATGATTTGCGAAGTGTCATGTATTCCTCGTCTACGATTCAAATGAATGTAAATGCGACACTTTCTTGCAAGGAAATAGCGTTTGCAGATGTCTACGTATCGTAGCAATAGAGTTCTAATGCTTCTTAAAACGCGATATCGCATCTCATTTCTATGTTTCATGGTAAGATGTAATATGATTTGCGAAGTGTTATGTATTCCTCGTCTAGTCTTCAAATGAATGTAAATGCGACACTTCCTTGCAAGGAAGTAGCGATTGCAGATGTCTACGTATCGAAGCAATAGAGTTCAAATGCTTCTTAAAACGAGATATTGCATCTCATATCTATGTTTCATGATAAGATATAATATACATTGCGAAGTGTTATGCATTCCTCGACTACGATTCAAGTGAATGTAAATGCGACACTTCCTTGCAAGGAAATAGCGTTTGCAGATGTCTACGTATCGTAGCAATAGAGTTCTTATGATTCTTAAAACGCGATATCGCATCTCATTTCTATGTTTCATGGTAAGATATAATATGATTTGCGAAGTGTCATGTATTCCTCGTCTACACTTCAAATGAATGTGAATGCGACACTTCCTCGCTAGGAAATAGCGTTTGCAGATGTCTACGTATCGTAGCAATAGAGTTCATATGATTCTTAAAACGCGATATCGCATCTCATTTCTATGTGTTATGGTAAGATATAATATAATTTGCGAAGTGTCATGTATTCCTCGTCTACACTTCAAATGAATGTAAATCCGACACTTCCTTGCTAGGAAATAGCGTCTGCAGATGTCTAGGTATCGTAGCAATAGAGTTCAAACGCTTCTTAAAACTAGATATTGCATCTCATATCTATGTTTCATGATAAGATATAATATACATTGCGAAGTGTTATGCATTCCTCGTCTACGATTCAAATGAATGTAAATGCGACACTTCCTCGCTAGGAAATAGCGTTTGCAGATGCCTACGTATCGTAGCAATAGAGTTCATATGATTCTTAGAACGCGATATCGCATCTCATTTCTATGTTTCTTGGTAAGATATAACATGATTTGCGAAGTGTTATGTATTCCTCGTCTACACTTCAAATGAATGTGAATGCGATACTTCCTCGCTACTAAATAGCGTTTGCAGATGTCTACGTTTCGTAGCAATAGAGTTCAGATGTTTCTTAAAACGCGATATCGCATCTCATTTCTATGTTTCATGGTAAGATATAACATGATTTGCGAAGTGTTATGTATTCCTCGTCTACACTTCAAAGGAATGTGAATGCGACACTTCCTCGCTAGGAAATAGCGTTTGCAGATGTCTACGTATCGTAGCAATTGATTTCTAATGCTTCTTAAAACGCGATATCGCATCTCATTTCTATGTTTCATGGTAAGATATAATATGATTTCCGAAGTGTCATGTATTCCTCGTCTACACTTCAAATGAATGTAAATCCGACACTTCCTTGCTAGGAAATAGCGTCTGCAGATGTCTAGGTATCGTAGCAATAGAGTTCAAACGCTTCTTAAAACTAGATATTGCATCTCATATCTATGTTTCATGATAAGATATAATATTCATTGCGAAGTGTTATGCATTCCTGGTCTACGATTCAAATGAATGTAAATGCGACACTTCCTTGCAAGGAAATAGCGTTTGCAGATGTCTACGTATCGTAGCAATAGAGTTCTTATGATTCTTAAAACGCGATATCGCATCTCATTTCTATGTTTCATGGTAAGATATAATATGATTTGCGCAGTGTCATGTATTCCTCGTCTACACTTCAAATGAATGTGAATGCGACCCTTCCTCGCTAGGAAATAGCGTTTGCAGATGTCTACGTATCGTAGCAATAGAGTTCATATGATTCTTAGAACGCGATATCGCATCTCATTTCTATGTTTCATGGTAAGATATAATATGATTTGAGAAGTGTCATGTATTCCTCGTCCACACTTCAAATGAATGTGAATGCGACACTTCCTCGCTAGGAAATAGCGTTTGCAGATGTCTACGTATCGTAGCAATAGAGTTCATATGATTCTTAGAACGCGATATCGCATCTCATTTCTATGTTTCATGGTAAGATATAACATGATTTGCGAAGTGTTATGTATTCCTCGTCTACACTTCAAATGAATGTGAATGCGATACTTCCTCGCTACTAAATAGCGTTTGCAGATGTCTACGTATCGTAGCAGTAGCTTTCTAATGCTTCTTAAAACGCGATATCGCATCTCATTTCTATGTTTCATGGTAAGATATAATATGATTTGCGAAGTGTCATGTATTCCTCGTCTACACTTCAAATGAATGTAAATCCGACACTTCCTTGCTAGGAAATAGCGTCTGCAGATGTCTAGGTATCGTAGCAATAGAGTTCAAACGCTTCTTAAAACTAGATATTGCATCTCATATCTATGTCTCATGATAAGGTATAATATTCGTTGCGAAGTGTTATGCATTCCTCGTCTACGATTCAAATGAATGTAAATGCGACACTTCCTTGCAAGGAAATAGCGTTTGCAGATGTCTACGTATCGTAGCAATAGAGTTCTTATGATTCTTAAAACGCGATATCGCATCTCATTTCTATGTTTCATGGTAAGATATAATATGATTTGCGCAGTGTCATGTATTCCTCGTCTACACTTCAAATGAATGTGAATGCGACCCTTCCTCGCTAGGAAATAGCGTTTGCAGATGTCTACGTATCGTAGCAATAGAGTTCACATGATTCTTAGAACGCGATATCGCATCTCATTTCTATGTCTCATGATAAGGTATAATATTCATTGCGAAGTGTTATGCATTCCTCGTCTACGATTCAAATGAATGTAAATGCGACACTTCCTTGCAAGGAAATAGCGTTTGCAGATGTCTACGTATCGTAGCAATAGCTTTCTAATGCTTCTTAAGACGCGACATCGCATCTCATTTCTATGTTTCCTGGTAAGATATAATATGATTTGCGAAGTGTCATGTATTCCTCGTCTACAAATCAAATGAATGTAAATGCGACACTTCCTTGCTAGGAAATAGCGTCTGCAGATGTCTACGTATCGTAGCAATAGAGTTCTTATGATTCTTAAAACGCGATATCGCATCTCATTTCTATGTTTCATGGTAAGATGTAATATGATTTGCGAAGTGTTTTGTATTCCTCGTCTACACTTCAAATGAATGTAAATGCGACACTTCCTTGCAAGGAAGTAGCGATTGCAGATGTCTACGTATCGTAGCAATAGAGTTCATATGATTCTTAGAACGCGATATCGCATCTCATTTCTATGTTTCATGGTAAGATATAATATGACTTGCGAAGTGTTATGTATTCCTCGTCTACACTTCAAATGAATGTGAATGCGATACTTCCTCGCTACTAAATAGCGTTTGCAGATGTCTACGTATCGTAGCAATAGCTTTCTAATGCTTCTTAAATCGCGATATCGCATCTCATTTCTATGTTTCATGGTAAGATATAATATGATTTGCGAAGTGTCATGTATTCCTCGTCTACACTTCAAATGAATGTAAATCCGACACTTCCTTGCTAGGAAATAGCGTCTGCAGATGTCGAGGTATCGTAGCAATAGAGTTCAAACGCTTCTTAAAACTAGATATTGCATCTCATATCTATGTCTCATGATAAGGTATAATATTCATTGCGAAGTGTTATGCATTCCTCGTCTACGATTCAAATGAATGTAAATGCGACACTTCCTTGCAAGGAAATAGCGTTTGCAGATGTCTACGTATCGTAGCAATAGAGTTCATATGATTCTTAGAACGCGATATCGCATCTCATTTCTATGTTTCATGGTACGATATAATATGATTTGCGAAGTGTCATGTATTCCTCGTCTACACTTCAAATGAATGTAATTGCGACACTTCCTTGCAAGGAAGTAGAGATTGCTGATGTCTACGTATCGAAGCAATAGAGTTCAAATGCTTCTTAAAACGAGATATTGCATCTCATATCTATGTTTCATGATAAGATATAATATACATTGCGAAGTGTTATGCATTCCTCGTCTACGATTCAAATGAATGTAAATGCGACACTTCCTTGCAAGGAAATAGCGTTTGCAGATGTCTACGTATCGTAGCAATAGAGTTCTTGTGATTCTTAAAACGCGATATCGCATCTCATTTCTATGTTTCATGGTAAGATATAATATGATTTGCGCAGTGTCATGTATTCCTCGTGTACACATCAAATGAACGTGAATGCGACACTTCCTCGCTAGGAAATAGCGTTTGCAAATGTCTACGTATCGTAGCAATAGAGTTCTTATGATTCTTAAAACGCGATATCGCATCTTATTTCTATGTTTCATGGTAAGATATAATATGATTTGCGAAGTGTCATGTATTCCTCGTCTACGATTCAAATGAATGTAAATGCGACACTTCCTTGCAAGGAAATAGCGATTGCAGATGTCTACGTATCGTAGCAATAGAGTTCTTATGATTCTTAAAACGCGATATCGCATCTCATTTCTATGCTTCATGGTAAGATATAATATGATTTGCGCAGTGTCATGTATTCCTCGTCTACACTTCAAATGAATGTGAATGCGACCCTTCCTCGCTACGAAAAAGCGTTTGCAGATGTCTACGTATCGTAGCAATAGGGTTCACATGATTCTTAGAACGCGATATCGCATCTCATTTCTATGTCTCATGATAAGGTATAATATTCATTGCGAAGTGTTATGCATTCCTCGTCTACGATTCAAATGAATGTAAATGCGACACTTCCTTGCAAGGAAATAGCGTTTGCAGATGTCTACGTATCGTAGCAATAGCTTTCTAATGCTTCTTAAGACGCGATATCGCATCTCATTTCTATGTTTCCTGGTAAGATATAATATGATTTGCGAAGTGTCATGTATTCCTCGTCTACGATTCAAATGAATGTAAATGCGACACTTTCTTGCAAGGAAATAGCGTTTGCAGATGTCTACGTATCGTAGCAATAGAGTTCTAATGCTTCTTAAAACGCGATATCGCATCTCATTTCTATGTTTCATGGTAAGATGTAATATGATTTGCGAAGTGTTATGTATTCCTCGTCTAGTCTTCAAATGAATGTAAATGCGACACTTCCTTGCAAGGAAGTAGCGATTGCAGATGTCTACGTATCGAAGCAATAGAGTTCAAATGCTTCTTAAAACGAGATATTGCATCTCATATCTATGTTTCATGATAAGATATAATATACATTGCGAAGTGTTATGCATTCCTCGACTACGATTCAAGTGAATGTAAATGCGACACTTCCTTGCAAGGAAATAGCGTTTGCAGATGTCTACGTATCGTAGCAATAGAGTTCTTATGATTCTTAAAACGCGATATCGCATCTCATTTCTATGTTTCATGGTAAGATATAATATGATTTGCGAAGTGTCATGTATTCCTCGTCTACACTTCAAATGAATGTGAATGCGACACTTCCTCGCTAGGAAATAGCGTTTGCAGATGTCTACGTATCGTAGCAATAGAGTTCATATGATTCTTAAAACGCGATATCGCATCTCATTTCTATGTTTCATGGTAAGATATAACATGATTTGCGAAGTGTTATGTATTCCTCGTCTACACTTCAAATGAATGTGAATGCGACACTTCCTCGCTAGGAAATAGCGTTTGCAGATATCTACGTATCGTAGCAATAGAGTTCATATGATTCTTAAAACGCGATATCGCATCTCATTTCTATGTTTCATGGTAAGATATAATATGATTTGCGAAGTGTTATGTATTCCTCGTCTACACTTCAAAGGAATGTGAATGCGACACTTCCTCGCTAGGAAATAGCGTTTGCAGATGTCTACGTATCGTAGCAATAGAGTTCTTATGATTCTTAAAACGCGATATCGCATCTCATTTCTATGTTTCATGGTAAGATATAATATGATTTGAGAAGTGTCATGTATTCCTCGTCCACACTTCAAATGAATGTGAATGCGACACTTCCTCGCTAGGAAATAGCGTTTGCAGATGTCTACGTATCGTAGCAATAGAGTTCATATGATTCTTAGAACGCGATATCGCATCTCATTTCGATGTTTCATGGTAAGATATAACATGATTTGCGAAGTGTTATGTATTCCTCGTCTACACTTCAAATGAATGTGAATGCGATACTTCCTCGCTACTAAATAGCGTTTGCAGATGTCTACGTATCGTAGCAATAGCTTTCTAATGCTTCTTAAAACGCGATATCGCATCTCATTTCTATGTTTCATGGTAAGATATAATATGATTTGCGAAGTGTCATTTATTCCTCGTCTACACTTCAAATGAATGTAAATCCGACACTTCCTTGCTAGGAAATAGCGTCTGCAGATGTCTAGGTATCGTAGCAATAGAGTTCTAATGCTTCTTAAAACGCGATATCGCATCTCATTTCTATGTTTCATGGTAAGATATAATATGATTTGCGCAGTGTCATGTATTCCTCGTCTACACTTCAAATGAATGTGAATGCGACCCTTCCTCGCTAGGAAATAGCGTTTGCAGATGTCTACGTATCGTAGCAATAGAGTTCACATGATTCTTAGAACGCGATATCGCATCTCATTTCTATGTCTCATGATAAGGTATAATATTCATTGCGAAGTGTTATGCATTCCTCGTCTACGATTCAAATGAATGTAAATGCGACACTTCCTTGCAAGGAAATAGCGTTTGCAGATGTCTACGTATCGTAGCAATAGCTTTCTAATGCTTCTTAAGACGCGATATCGCATCTCATTTCTATGTTTCCTGGTAAGATATAATATGATTTGCGAAGTGTCATGTATTCCTCGTCTACGATTCAAATGAATGTAAATGCGACACTTCCTTGCAAGGAAATAGCGTTTGCAGATGTCTACGTATCGTAGCAATAGAGTTCTAATGCTTCTTAAAACGCGATATCGCATCTCATTTCTATGTTTCATGGTAAGATATAATATGATTTGCGCAGTGTCATGTATTCCTCGTCTACACTTCAAATGAATGTGAATGCGACCCTTCCTCGCTAGGAAATAGCGTTTGCAGATGTCTACGTATCGTAGCAATAGAGTTCATATGATTCTTAGAACGCGATATCGCATCTCATTTCTATGTTTCATGGTAAGATATAACATGATTTGCGAAGTGTTATGTATTCCTCGTCTACACTTCAAATGAATGTGAATGCGATACTTCCTCGCTAGGAAATAGCGTTTGCAGATGTCTACGTATCGTAGCAATAGCTTTCTAATGCCTCTTAAGACGCGATATCGCATCACAATTCTATGATTCCTGGTAAGATATAATATGATTTGCGAAGTGTCATGTATTCCTCGTCTACGATTCAAATGAATGTAAATGCGACACTTCCTTGCAAGGAAATAGCGTTTGCAGATGTCTACGTATCGTAGCAATAGGGTTCTAATGCTTCTTAAAACGCGATATCGCATCTCATTTCTATGTTTCATGGTAAGATGTAATATGATTTGCGAAGTGTTTTGTATTCCTCGTCTACACTTCAAATGAATGTAAATGCGACACTTCCTTGCAAGGAAGTAGCGATTGCAGATGTCTACGTATCGAAGCAATAGAGTTCAAATGCTTCTTAAAACGAGATATTGCATCTCATATCTATGTTTCATGATAAGATATAATATACATTGCGAAGTGTTATGCATTCCTCGACTACGATTCAAGTGAATGTAAATGCGACACTTCCTTGCAAGGAAATAGCGTTTGCAGATGTCTACGTATCGTAGCAATAGAGTTCTTATGATTCTTAAAACGCGATATCGCATCTCATTTCTATGTTTCATGGTAAGATATAATATGATTTGCGAAGTGTCATGTATTCCTCGTCCACACTTCAAATGCATGTGAATGCGACACTTCCTCGCTAGGAAATAGCGTTTGCAGATGTCTACGTATCGTAGCAATAGAGTTCATATGATTCTTGGAACGCGATATCGCATCTCATTTCTATGTTTCATGGTAAGATATAACATGATTTGCGAAGTGTTATGTATTCCTCGTCTACACTTCAAATGAATGTGAATGCGATACTTCCTCGCTACTAAATAGCGTTTGCAGATGTCTACGTATCGTAGCAATAGCTTTCTAATGCTTCTTAAAACGCGATATCGCATCTCATTTCTATGTTTCATGGTAAGATATAATATGATTTGCGAAGTGTCATGTATTCCTCGTCTACACTTCAAATGAATGTAAATCCGACACTTCCTTGCTAGGAAATAGCGTCTGCAGATGTCTAGGTATCGTAGCAATAGAGTTCAAACGCTTCTTAAAACTAGATATTGCATCTCATATCTATGTCTCATGATAAGGTATAATATTCATTGCGAAGTGTTATGCATTTCTCGTCTACGATTCAAATGAATGTAAATGCGACACTTCCTTGCAAGGAAATAGCGTTTGCAGATGTCTACGTATCGTAGCAATAGAGTTCTTATGATTCTTAAAACGCGATATCGCATCTCATTTCTATGTTTCATGGTAAGATATAATATGATTTGCGCAGTGTCATGTATTCCTCGTCTACACTTCAAATGAATGTGAATGCGACCCTTCCTCGCTAGGAAATAGCGTTTGCAGATGTCTACGTATCGTAGCAATAGAGTTCACATGATTCTTAGAACGCGATATCGCATCTCATTTCTATGTCTCATGATAAGGTATAATATTCATTGCGAAGTGTTATGCATTCCTCGTCTACGATTCAAATGAATGTAAATGCGACACTTCCTTGCAAGGAAATAGCGTTTGCAGATGTCTACGTATCGTAGCAATAGCTTTCTAATGCTTCTTAAGACGCGATATCGCATCTCATTTCTATGTTTCCTGGTAAGATATAATATGATTTGCGAAGTGTCATGTATTCCTCGTCTACGATTCAAATGAATGTAAATGCGACACTTCCTTGCAAGGAAATAGCGTTTGCAGATGTCTACGTATCGTAGCAATAGAGTTCTAATGCTTCTTAAAACGCGATATCGCATCTCATTTCTATGTTTCATGGTAAGATGTAATATGATTTGCGAAGTGTTATGTATTCCTCGTCTACACTTCAAATGAATGTAAATGCGACACTTCCTTGCAAGGAAGTAGCGATTGCAGATGTCTACGTATCGAAGCAATAGAGTTCAAATGCTTCTTAAAACTAGATATTGCATCTCATATCTATGTCTCATGATAAGGTATAATATTCATTGCGAAGTGTTATGCATTCCTCGTCTACGATTCAAATGAATGTAAATGCGACACTTCCTTGCAAGGAAATAGCGTTTGCAGATGTCTACGTATCGTAGCAATAGAGTTCTTATGATTCTTAAAACGCGATATCGCATCTCATTTCTATGTTTCATGGTAAGATATAATATGATTTGCGCAGTGTCATGTATTCCTCGTCTACACTTCAAATGAATGTGAATGCGACCCTTCCTCGCTAGGAAATAGCGTTTGCAGATGTCTACGTATCGTAGCAATAGAGTTCACATGATTCTTAGAACGCGATATCGCATCTCATTTCTATGTCTCATGGTAAGGTATAATATTCATTGCGAAGTGTTATGCATTCCTCGTCTACGATTCAAATGAATGTAAATGCGACACTTCCTTGCAAGGAAATAGCGTTTGCAGATGTCTACGTATCGTAGCAATAGCTTTCTAATGCTTCTTAAGACGCGATATCGCATCTCATTTCTATGTTTCCTGGTAAGATATAATATGATTTGCGAAGTGTCATGTATTCCTCGTCTACGATTCAAATGAATGTAAATGCGACACTTCCTTGCAAGGGAATAGCGTTTGCAGATGTCTACGTATCGTAGCAATAGAGTGCTAATGCTTCTTAAAACGCGATATCGCATCTCATTTCTATGTTTCATGGTAAGATATAATATGATTTGCGCAGTGTCATGTATTCCTCGTCTACACTTCAAATGAATGTGAATGCGACCCTTCCTCGCTAGGAAATAGCGTTTGCAGATGTCTACGTATCGTAGCAATAGAGTTCATATGATTCTTAGAACGCGATATCGCATCTCATTTCTATGTTTCATGGTAAGATATAACATGATTTGCGAAGTGTTATGTATTCCTCGTCTACACTTCAAATGAATGTGAATGCGATACTTCCTCGCTAGGAAATAGCGTTTGCAGATGTCTACGTATCGTAGCAATAGCTTTCTAATGCCTCTTAAGACGCGATATCGCATCTCATTTCCATGATTCCTGGTAAGATATAATATGATTTGCGAAGTGTCATGTATTCCTCGTCTACGATTCAAATGAATGTAAATGCGACACTTCCTTGCAAGGAAATAGCGTTTGCAGATGTCTACGTATCGTAGCAATAGGGTTCTAATGCTTCTTAAAACGCGATATCGCATTTCATTTCTATGTTTCATGGTAAGATGTAATATGATTTGCGAAGTGTTTTGTATTCCTCGTCTACACTTCAAATGAATGTAAATGCGACACTTCCTTGCAAGGAAGTAGCGATTGCAGATGTCTACGTATCGAAGCAATAGAGTTCAAATGCTTCTTAAAACGAGATATTGCATCTCATATCTATGTTTCATGATAAGATATAATATACATTGCGAAGTGTTATGCATTCCTCGACTACGATTCAAGTGAATGTAAATGCGACACTTCCTTGCAAGGAAATAGCGTTTGCAGATGTCTACGTATCGTAGCAATAGAGTTCTAATGCTTCTTAAAACGCGATATCGCATCTCATTTCTATGTTTCGTGGTAAGATGTAATATGATTTGCGAAGTGTTATGTATTCCTCGTCTGCACTTCAAATGAATGTAAATGCGACACTTCCTTGCAAGGAAGTAGCGATTGCAGATGTCTACGTTTCGAAGCAATAGAGTTCAAATGCTTCTTAAAACTAGATATTGCATATCATATCTATGTCTCATGATAAGGTATAATATTCATTGCGAAGTGTTATGCATTCCTCGTCTACGATTCAAATGAATGTAAATGCGACACTTCCTTGCAAGGAAATAGCGTTTGCAGATGTCTACGTATCGTAGCAATAGAGTTCTTATGATTCTTAAAACGCGATATCGCATCTCATTTCTATGTTTCATGGTAAGATATAATATGATTTGCGCAGTGTCATGTATTCCTCGTCTACACTTCAAATGAATGTGAATGCGACCCTTCCTCGCTAGGAAATAGCGTTTGCAGATGTCTACGTATCGTAGCAATAGAGTTCACATGATTCTTAGAACGCGATATCGCATCTCATTTCTATGTCTCATGATAAGGTATAATATTCATTGCGAAGTGTTATGCATTCCTCGTCTACGATTCAAATGAATGTAAATGCGACACTTCCTTGCAAGGAAATAGCGTTTGCAGATGTCTACGTATCGTAGCAATAGCTTTCTAATGCTTCTTAAGACGCGATATCGCATTTCATTTCTATGTTTCCTGGTAAGATATAATATGATTTGCGAAGTGTCATGTATTCCTCGTCTACGATTCAAATGAATGTAAATGCGACACTTCCTTGCAAGGAAATAGCGTTTGCAGATGTCTACGTATCGTAGCAATAGAGTGCTAATGCTTCTTAAAACGCGATATCGCATCTCATTTCTATGTTTCATGGTAAGATATAATATGATTTGCGCAGTGTCATGTATTCCTCGTCTACACTTCAAATGAATGTGAATGCGACCCTTCCTCGCTAGGAAATAGCGTTTGCAGATGTCTACGTATCGTAGCAATAGAGTTCATATGATTCTTAGAACGCGATATCGCATCTCATTTCTATGTTTCATGGTAAGATATAACATGATTTGCGAAGTGTTATGTATTCCTCGTCTACACTTCAAATGAATGTGAATGCGATACTTCCTCGCTAGGAAATAGCGTTTGCAGATGTCTACGTATCGTAGCAATAGCTTTGTAATGCCTCTTAAGACGCGATATCGCATCTCATTTCCATGATTCCTGGTAAGATATAATATGATTTGCGAAGTGTCATGTATTCCTCGTCTACGATTCAAATTAATGTAAATGCGACACTTCCTTGCAAGGAAATAGCGTTTGCAGATGTCTACGTATCGTAGCAATAGTGTTCTAATGCTTCTTAAAACGCGATATCGCATCTCATTTCTATGTTTCATGGTAAGATGTAATATGATTTGCGAAGTGTTTTGTATTCCTCGTCTACACTTCAAATGAATGTAAATGGGACACTTCCTTGCAAGGAAGTAGCGATTGCGATGTCTACGTATCGAAGCAATAGAGTTCAAATGCTTCTTAAAACGAGATATTGCATCTCATATCTATGTTTCATGATAAGATATAATATACATTGCGAAGTGTTATGCATTCCTCGACTACGATTCAAGTGAATGTAAATGCGACACTTCCTTGCAAGGAAATAGCGTTTGCAGATGTCTACGTATCGTAGCAATAGAGTTCTTATGATTCTTAAAACGCGATATCGCATCTCATTTCTATGTTTCATGGTAAGATATAATATGATTTGCGAAGTGTCATGTATTCCTCGTCCACACTTCAAATGAATGTGAATGCGACACTTCCTCGCTAGGAAATAGCGTTTGCAGATGTCTACGTATCGTAGCAATAGAGTTCATATGATTCTTGGAACGCGATATCGCATCTCATTTCTATGTTTCATGGTAAGATATAACATGATTTGCGAAGTGTTATGTATTCCTCGTCTACACTTCAAATGAATGTGAATGCGATACTTCCTCGCTACTAAATAGCGTTTGCAGATGTCTACGTATCGTAGCAATAGCTTTCTAATGCTTCTTAAAACGCGATATCGCATCTCATTTCTATGTTTCATGGTAAGATATAATATGATTTGCGAAGTGTCACGTATTCCTCGTCTACACTTCAAATGAATGTAAATCCGACACTTCCTTGCTAGGAAATAGCGTCTGCAGATGTCTAGGTATCGTAGCAATAGAGTTCAAACGCTTTTTAAAACTAGATATTGCATCTCATATCTATGTCTCATGATAAGGTATAATATTCATTGCGAAGTGTTATGCATTCCTCGTCTACGATTCAAATGAATGTAAATGCGACACTTCCTTGCAAGGAAATAGCGTTTGCAGATGTCTACGTATCGTAGCAATAGAGTTCTTATGATTCTTAAAACGCGATATCGCATCTCATTTCTATGTTTCATGGTAAGATATAATATGATTTGCGCAGTGTCATGTATTCCTCGTCTACACTTCAAATGAATGTGAATGCGACCCTTCCTCGCTAGGAAATAGCGTTTGCAGATGTCTACGTATCGTAGCAATAGAGTTCACATGATTTTTAGAACGCGATATCGCATCTCATTTCTATGTCTCATGATAAGGTATAATATTCATTGCGAAGTGTTATGCATTCCTCGTCGACGATTCAAATGAATGTAAATGCGACACTTCCTTGCAAGGAAATAGCGTTTGCAGATGTCTACGTATCGTAGCAATAGCTTTCTAATGCTTCTTAAGACGCGATATCGCATCTCATTTCTATGTTTCATGGTAAGATATAATATGATTTGCGCAGTGTCATGTATTCCTCGTGTACACTTCAAATGAACGTGAATGCGACACTTCCTCGCTAGGAAATAGCGTTTGCAAATGTCTACGTATCGTAGCAATAGAGTTCTTATGACTCTTAAAACGCGATATCGCATCTTATTTCTATGTTTCATGGTAAGATATAATATGATTTGCGAAGTGTCATGTATTCCTCGTCTACGATTCAAATGAATGTAAATGCGACACTTCCTTGCAAGGAAATAGCGATTGCAGATGTCTACGTATCGTAGCAATAGAGTTCTTATGATTCTTAAAACGCGATATCGCATCTCATTTCTATGTTTCATGGTAAGATATAATATGATTTGCGAAGTGTCATGTAATCCTCGTCCACACTTCAAATGAATGTGAATGCGACACTTCCTCGCTAGGAAATAGCATTTGCAGATATCTACGTATCGTAGCAATAGGGTTCATATGATTCTTAGAACGCGATATCGCATCTCATTTCTATGTTTCATGGTAAGATATAACATGATTTGCGAAGTGTTATGTATTCCTCGTCTACACTTCAAATGAATGTGAATGCGATACTTCCTCGCAACTAAATAGCGTTTGCAGATGTCTACGTATCGTAGCAATAGCTTTCTAATGCTTCTTAAAACGCGATATCGCATCTCATTTCTATGTTTCATGGTAAGATATAACATGATTTGCGAAGTGTTATGTATTCCTCGTCTACACTTCAAATGAATGTAATTGCGACACTTCCTTGCAAGGAAGTAGAGATTGCTGATGTCTACGTATCGAAGCAATAGAGTTCAAATGCTTCTTAAACGAGATATTGCATCTCATATCTATGTTTCATGATAAGATATAATATACATTGCGAAGTGTTATGCATTCCTCGTCTACGATTCAAAATGAATGTAAATGCGACACTTCCTTGCAAGGAAATAGCGCTTGCAGATGTCTACGTATCGTAGCAATAGAGTTCTTGTGATTCTTAAAACGCGATATCGCATCTCATTTCTATGTTTCATGGTAAGATATAATATGATTTGCGCAGTGTCATGTATTCCTCGTGTACACTTCAAATGAACGTGAATGCGACACTTCCTCGCTAGGAAATAGCGTTTGCAAATGTCTACGTATCGTAGCAATAGAGTTCTTATGATTCTTAAAAACGCGATATCGCATCTTATTTCTATGTTTCATGGTAAGATATAATATGATTGCGAAGTGTCATGTATTCCTCGTCTACGATTCAAATGAATGTAAATGCGACACTTCCTTGCAAGGAAATAGCGATTGCAGATGTCTACGTATCGTAGCAATAGAGTTCTTATGATTCTTAAAACGCGATATCGCATCTCATTTCTATGTTTCATGGTAAGATATAATATGATTTGCGAAGTGTCATGTAATCCTCGTCCACACTTCAAATGAATGTGAATGCGACACTTCCTCGCTAGGAAATAGCATTTGCAGATGTCTACGTATCGTAGCAATAGGGTTCATATGATTCTTCGAACGCGATATCGCATCTCATTTCTATGTTTCATGGTAAGATATAACATGATTTGCGAAGTGTTATGTATTCCTCGTCTACACTTCAAATGAATGTGAATGTGATACTTCCTCGCAACTAAATAGCGTTTGCAGATGTCTACGTAATCGTAGCAATAGCTTTCTAATGCTTCTTAAAACGCGATATCGCATCTCATTTCTATGTTTCATGGTAAGATATAACATGATTTGCGAAGTGTTATGTATTCCTCGTCTACACTTCAAATGAATGTGAATGCGATACTTCCTCGCTACAAAATAGCGTTTGCAGATGTCTACGTATCGTAGCAATAGCTTTCTAATGCTCTTAAGACGCGATATCGCATCTCATTTCTATGTTTCCTGGTAAGATATAATATGATTTGCGAAGTGTCATGTATTCCTCGTCTACGATTCAAATGAATGTAAATGCGACACTTCCTTGCAAGGAAATAGCGTTTGCAGATGTCTACGTATCGTAGCAATAGAGTTCTAATGCTTCTTAAAACGCGATATCGCATCTCATTTCTATGTTTCATGGTAAGATGTAATATGATTTGCGAAGTGTTATGTATTCCTCGTCTAAACTTCAAATGAATGTAAATGCGACACTTCCTTGCAAGGAAGTAGCTATTGCAGATGTCTACGTATCGAAGCAATAGAGTTCAAATGCTTCTTAAAACGAGATATTGCATCTCATATCTATGTTTCATGATAAGATATAATATACATTGCGAAGTGTTATGCATCCTCGACTACGATTCAAGTGAATGTAAATGCGACACTTCCTTGCAAGGAAATAGCGTTTGCAGATGTCTACGTATCGTAGCAATAGAGTTCTAATGCTTCTTAAAACGCGATATCGCATCTCATTTCTATGTTTCATGGTAAGATGTAATATGATTTGCGAAGTGTTATGTATTCCTCGTCTAAACTTCAAATGAATGTAAATGCGACACTTCCTTGCAAGGAAGTAGCTATTGCAGATGTCTACGTATCGAAGCAATAGAGTTCAAATGCTTCTTAAAACGAGATATTGCATTCTCATATCTATGTTTCATGATAAGATATAATATACATTGCGAAGTGTTATGCATTCCTCGACTACGATTCAAGTGAATGTAAATGCGACACTTCCTTGCAAGGAAATAGCGTTTGCAGATGTCTACGTATCGTAGCAATAGAGTTCTTATGATTCTTAAAACGCGATATCGCATCTCATTTCTATGTTTCATGGTAAGATATAATATGATTTGCGAAGTGTCATGTATGCCTCGTCTACACTTCAAATGAATGTAATTGCGACACTTCCTTGCAAGGAAGTAGAGATTGCTGATGTCTACGTATCGAAGCAATAGAGTACAAATGCTTCTTAAAACGAGATATTGCATCTCATATCTAGGTTTCATGATAAGATATAATATACATTGCGAAGTGTTATGCATTCCTCGTCTACGATTCAAATGAATGTAAATGCGACACTTCCTTGCAAGGAAATAGCGTTTGCAGATGTCTACGTATCGTAGTAATAGAGTTCTTGTGATTCTTAAAACGCGATATCGCATCTCATTTCTATGTTTCATGGTAAGATATAATATGATTTGCGCAGTGTCATGTATTCCTCGTCTACACTTCAAATGAATGTGAATGCGACCCTTCCTCGCTAGGAAATAGCGTTTGCAGATGTCTACGTATCGTAGCAATAGAGTTCACATGATTCTTAGAACGCGATATCGCATCTCATTTCTATGTCTCATGATAAGGTATAATATTCATTGCGAAGTGTTATGCATTCCTCGTCTACGATTCAAATGAATGTAAATGCGACACTTCCTTGCAAGGAAATAGCGTTTGCAGATGTCTACGTATCGTAGCAATAGCTTTCTAATGCTTCTTAAGACGCGATATCGCATTTCATTTCTATGTTTCCTGGTAAGATATAATATGATTTGCGAAGTGTCATGTATTCCTCGTCTACGATTCAAATGAATGTAAATGCGACACTTCCTTGCAAGGAAATAGCGTTTGCAGATGTCTACGTATCGTAGCAATAGAGTGCTAATGCTTCTTAAAACGCGATATCGCATCTCATTTCTATGTTTCATGGTAAGATATAATATGATTTGCGCAGTTGTCATGTATTCCTCGTCTACACTTCAAATGAATGTGAATGCGACCCTTCCTCGCTAGGAAATAGCGTTTGCAGATGTCTACGTATCGTAGCAATAGAGTTCATATGATTCTTAGAACGCGATATCGCATCTCATTTCTATGTTTCATGGTAAGATATAACATGATTTGCGAAGTGTTATGTATTCCTCGTCTACACTTCAAATGAATGTGAATGCGATACTTCCTCGCTAGGAAATAGCGTTTGCAGATGTCTACGTATCGTAGCAATAGCTTTGTAATGCCTCTTAAGACGCGATATCGCATCTCATTTCCATGATTCCTGGTAAGATATAATATGATTTGCGAAGTGTCATGTATTCCTCGTCTACGATTCAAATTAATGTAAATGCGACACTTCCTTGCAAGGAAATAGCGTTTGCAGATGTCTACGTATCGTAGCAATAGTGTTCTAATGCTTCTTAAAACGCGATATCGCATCTCATTTCTATGTTTCATGGTAAGATGTAATATGATTTGCGAAGTGTTTTGTATTCCTCGTCTACACTTCAAATGAATGTAAAATGGGACACTTCCTTGCAAGGAAGTAGCGATTGCGATGTCTACGTATCGAAGCAATAGAGTTCAAATGCTTCTTAAAACGAGATATTGCATCTCATATCTATGTTTCATGATAAGATATAATATACATTGCGAAGTGTTATGCATTCCTCGACTACGATTCAAGTGAATGTAAATGCGACACTTCCTTGCAAGGAAATAGCGTTTGCA